>NC_142106.1:56102500-56402500 GCF_056152115.1 Neolamprologus brichardi | reverse complement strand
GACATTTGTGTTGTGTAGGTTCCAGTTAGGCTGCACATCACCCAGTATGTCTTACTGTGTCCTGGTGCCACATGGAAAGGGCAGAACTACCAGCTGGTGAAGTCACGCTTCACGATGTGCATTTTAGTCGCTGAATTCTTTGTCCACACCATTTATTTCTATGAAGCACTCAGTGCTGCTTCTGTAACACCTGCACAAACCTCCATAACGGCGTAGAAAGCTCGGCTCATGAAGCCCCTCCAGGCCTGTGGCAGGAGGAGGGCACGGTGCCACTCAGAGGGCTGGATGTTGACCTGTGCACCAAAACACAGAAGAAGGAAACAGTTCCTCTTTCAAGCTCTGCGTGCACGACAAAGAACAAGAGAGAAAGCAATGGAAGAAGACAACACGTACTTCATGAACGAGGGCTGTCAGCGTCTGCTGGTAACTGCGGCTGCGGCTGACGAGGAAGCGGCTGATGGGTCTCCCAGCACGATCGGTCTGCACAGACAGACTGTACGACAGAAGCAGCCCAGCTGCACCACAGACAGAGAGGCTGAGTTATAATGGTGCTTCCAACAGTGACGTGTTGGTACAGACACACTGTTTGAAATCTCCACCATGTCCTGGCTTTATGAGAACCAAACAGATTAAATCTGCAGAATATCTTCATCTTCCAAACCTCTCCTCAGAAAGACGTCCCTTCCTGTAGCTCCACATATTCTCTCTTCCTCACCAATTTAAGAAACACAACTTTGATATGCTGACTGACAGATTTTACAGAGTTTAAAGGCAAAGCAGCAACATGTTCATAGTGACGTTCAACGACACCACACAGTCGATATCACTGACACCAACTAAATGAGAGGTGTCACTGGGTCACCTGCCAGTCCTGGCTTCAGCCCAGGCTGCTTGTTTTTCTCGTAGGTCTTGAGCATGAACGACGGGATCCCTGCCACCGTTTTACCCTGGTCTGAGCGGAGGTTACCCCCCCTCAGGGCTGAGAAGTAGATTCCCCGCGGCATCTGACTCATCTCCTGCCTCACCAGTGACGTCAAGAAGAGCTCGAAGGCTGGAAACATAAAAGAAACACCATCAATGCATCATCAGCATTACTCAGTATCACACGCAGATGTGACAGATCCACGATCTCTCCAGCAGGAAACACACCAAACACCTGATGTCTGTTTCTGTGCAGCTCAAACAGCTCAAACAGCTGTGATGTTGATGGTTATGAACAGTTGTGCTAAACAAAAATGTTGTAACATCATGCAGCGTACATGTGTTCCTAAAGTATCTTAGCGGTCCCAGGACTGCACTCTCCTGGAAGCTGCTTTCAGGGTTACAGCCTCTAACGCTCCTACTGCCACTAAGACCACTTTGTTCTTGTTCTCCAGTCGCTGCTACTCTGGAAGTTGAAGCACCCCCGACCCTTACTCCTACTACCGGCTCGACGGGGCTTCTAGTCCACATGTGGCGCGGGTGTTTCTATACACTACAGCTTCCTGGTTGTGCTTTGAGTTTATGCTATCCCAGCTTGCATCTTCCATCCTGCTACTACGTGGTGGAAAATGTCCGTAGCACCTTTGCACAGTCTGCAGCCGTGGTAGACTCCCTCCTACCACAGCTCACCTCTAAGCATCTGGATCTTTCTACCATTCATCGGGCTTCTCAGCATCTGTTTCAGCATCTGCACGGATTTGGCTCTGACTGATCTTCATCCTGCTGGCCTCACCAGGTGGATCTCACTGACTCCTCCCATACAGCTTGATGTCATCTACAGGATGACATTTGATGACATCACCTCTTAGTGATGAGCTGGCTTTGGGGATTGAAGCCTTTGCAGACAGAAGCTGGGACACTGCACACTCCAGTACTGTCTCCCACAGTTCCTGATGAATGTTATCAGTGCACTGAAGCACAGTAACAAGCAGGTCAGTGTGCATGAATGGGGCATAGAGTCAGGTTGGTCTGCCTAGTCTTAAGTGCTCTTGTACTGTCAGAATGACACGATAGCAGCCCTACGAACCAGCAGCTGAGCTTTTGTGTTGTTTCTAATGCTTTTCAGAGTTTTGCTCATGTACTGGCTCATGTGCCTCCACAGCTTCAGTAGCTCCTGTGTCGTGGAGAGGTGAGTTATCGGGCCGTGGTTTGATGGCCAGGACGGTTCAGTCCTGTGTTCGTGCCTTTAGCATTCCCCATATCTACAGACCGCTGATCACTGAACGCTTCTTAAACAGTAGACGTGGATTATGTCGGGTCCCGCTGTTGTCCCAGACTCATTGTCTCGAGAGTAGATCCTGGATGGATCTCTAGAAGCAGTTTATTCTGTCGGGACGACAGGATACGACCTGTTGGTTTGTTGGCTGCTCCAGTTTACCTGGAAGAACAGACGAGGTGGTGAGAGTCATCAGCTTCACATAAGATGAGCCTGGGACGGAGAGATCCTTCTCATCTTCCTCCTTTTCTTTACTCTGTTCATCTTCTTCGTTTTCAGGGAGCTTTGCAGGTGGTCGGGCCTTCCAATCAAAGAGGAGAGAGAGCTGACACACGGCGGCGTATAGGGACGTTTCTGAACACGCTAAAATAACTGAAACATCAGCTTCCTCATTAACTAGTGCCTCATAGTTACATCTGACTAACGTCTGAGGACAATTAATAAAGAAACATTGCAAAATGATCTGGCTAATATGTTAGAAACTGTTCTGATGTTGTTATGAGAGTGGAGCAGGACTCTTAACTGCCTCAGGAAGGTGGTTGATGGTGTGATCTGTTTCAGGAAAGGCTGCCAAAGCCCTGTAGCCACAGCTGGCCACCTCTGGATCCTGTTACAACACAAAGGTGCAGACACATGTTTCTGTTTCCTACAAGAGGATGAAACTTATGTGACATCACAGCATATTTGTGCATGTAGGAGTCATCATGTCAGCTGTGTGTGGATACAGTATATACAGACCTCGCTCAGAGCATAAGTCCAGAGAATGCTGACCACCTCTTCTTTTAATTTCTAATGACAAAAATAAGAAGTGAATTTAATGCACATTTAACACACACACACACACACACACACACACACACACACACACACACACACACACACACACACACACACACAGACAAACACACACACACACACACACACACACACACACACACACACAGACAAACACACACACACACACACACACACACACACACACACACACACACACACACACACACACTAGAATCAACAGAGTTTTCCAACCTTTTCTTATGTTTTCTGCAGACTTTCATTCAGCCAAATCGCTGCACTGACCTAAAGCACGATCTGCACGACATTTCCTTTAAACACAGTGAAGGTGGACGCCGCTCTTAATGAAACCAGAATTAGCTTTCATGTATATGAAAGTTGCTGCTGTGCTCTGGATCTTTGGCATTTTGCATGAAGCGATTTTCTCTAAGCTTCAGTTCACACAGCAGAGAAGTTTGTGTCTGACTCAGTGACTGCAAGGTGCTGCACAGGTCCTGTGGCTGCAACCCAAAAGCATCCCTATCAGGCGTCCTGTGCTAATACGCCATGTTTGGTTTTGGCCTTTGGTCTTGTGTTTGTTTAGATGCCACTTTGCAAACCTAAGCTGTACTGCCATATCATTGTTAGAGAGGAGGAGAGCTTTCCAACAAGCAGCACTGCATGGTCTAGGATTCATCTGCTGGGACGGCCTCTGCTGCTGTGTTGAATCCTCCAGAGCAACAAATTACCAAAACGTCTGTTTTTAAAAAGAGGCTCACACTCGCTGATCCATTTATTAGTTACTGTGAAGTCCGAGCAGAGCAGGACTCTGAGGACTGGACCCTCACACGTCTGTACTTTGTGCTTCTACACAACTTTACATTGATGTGCTAACTTTAGCTACCAAACACAGTGATGTAGAGATGTGACTCTACAGTGAGGTGATACAAACAGCTGGTGAGAGTCCTGTTTACAGACAGAAGCACAGAGAAAAACAGAACCTGGTGGAGTTCCTGTGTCACTCTGTTAGCTCCTCAACACAGAGGAACATGAACGTTACGACGCACCTCGTACTGCTCTGATTTAACTGTGAGCTGAGGCACCAGAGCCAAAAGCTCAGCGATGGCTTGAACCACCTCTGGCTGTGAGTGACAGCTGAGCTCAGGCCAAACAGTTCTCCATGCTGAGATAATATCCACCACCTGAGAAAGAAACATTTCTTTTAAGACCAGAACTTTGGAAAAGATTCAAAAGTTATGATGCAGAAAAAAGATGATTCCTGAATTTAAAGAGACAAATGGAGACAGACGAGGTACCTCTGCTCGACACAGCTCCTGTAGTCCCTGCAGGACGAGAGCAGCCGGGGTTGCCAGGTCTGGTCTGTTGCACTGTTTTAAAGTGAGTGAAATGGCAGCCACCATGTCCCCTGCATGCTGGTAAGGCCTGGTTAACACACACATCAGCGTGGACAAAGTGGAAAATGTGTTTCTTCTCATTTTGTTACCATTTTTATTAAAAAGCATTAAAAGTGCCAGGACACGTGTAAGTAAGTAAATGCAAACACAGCTTCTTATCATTGCAAACTCTTCTGGCTGCAAATGTTTTACAATAAAAGCAAACGTAAGCATTTGTGAAAACAAGAAACATCTCAATGATTTGCTAAATTTGTGCTGTAGCATCCATCCAGAGGGTTTCCCAGGTTTTCACTAATGCTAACAAAGCTGCATGTACATGTTAGCAGGTGTAACAGGCCCCGGGACGATGAGCAGTGTGCACCAGCTGGTTAGAACAAAGGAAATAATCAAATAAAATCATCGTTTGATTTCATCAACACACATAAAGACCAGTTCACAAACACTGACAAGCATTAGCTAACAGCTAACATGTAAAGGACGTGTGCAGGAGCCTGGATGCAGTTTGTGGAGTTTATATGATCAACATAGTTTTTGGGTTGAAGGTTAAAACTATGAAGTTATGGCTCACTTGCTTAGAGTTGTATTATATGGGAAGCAGTGCTTACAGACTGACATAATAATAGCTGGATTTCCTTTGCTTCAAATGTATGCTTTTATTTTGATAGTCTGGCAGAGACAGGAAGTTAGCTGCCTCTCAGTCTCTCTGTTTGATCTGAACTTTGTAAGACTTTGATCCTTCTGGATTCAGTCACGTGTAGCTGCTCTGAAAGATTTCAAACTGGACTCCTGCTGATTTTTGGAGAAACAGGGACTCAGTGGAGCGTCGAGCTGAGGCTTCATTCACTGCAAAGCTACAAAGTGCATTCATTTATCTTAACAAGCAAAGTTGATGTGACTGAAAAAACAAATATTTTTCTGAACTTTTCTCAGCTTGTTGAGCAGAAACATCTATGAAGAGTCCAGTCAGTGATTATTACTCATCAGAAGGGAAGATGAAGAGTCCTGGTGTTGGAAGCTCACACTGTCTGCACTGTGCATGCAAAGTCCACTGAATGAATGAACCAGTGAATGTAGGAAGTGCCCACTGTTTCTGTAAGTATGGGAGACCCACCTCTCTCTGCAGATGTCCCTGACACAGGCGGCCCTGGCCAGGATCTGCTCCCACTGGGCGTCCCTCCCCAGCACCACCCTGCTGTCCTGCTGGCTCATTAGACGCTGCAGCTCTGGGTAGACCCGGTCCTTACAGACATGACCAAAGCAGCACACAATCAAAGACAAACAGAAGCTTTGAACACATGACTATGACATTTATAGTAATGCGTTATTATTGCAAACCTGTTTCTTCCACAGAGCGGTCATGAGGCGCAGTCCCACTGCTCTCAGCTTGGGGGAGCCGGCCAGCATGTGCAGACTGTGCAGCACGATCGGGAAGCAAAGCTGGAATATTACAGCACATATGATCAGAGCCAAGTTTACAAGAGAAACACACGGTTACAGCTGAAGAAGGCAGATGTTAGACGATGACTGCTGGTTTGGAGAGTCCAGCTCACTGACAGAGTGCTTTATACTACAGAGCACTGCATCTATCCCACACAGAGGCTGCTGTGGTCCAATCCCAGCTCCTACAAACTGGCTACAAGAAACACTGTCCGTGTTCATCTCAGTTATTCACTGTCATTGGTGGATTGTGCTCACATGCGGGTATTTGGGACACACGGGTCACTGGTTTTTAAACTCTAGAAGCCTCCTGGATGAAGAAAAGCTCCTCAGACTACATGACCTGGATGACCCCACAGATAAAAGCTCATATGTGTGTATGATGGACTAAAACACACTGTGAGCGCTCAGATGAAGTAGAAAGGTGCTGCTGATGTTCCAGCCCCGTCTCCAGACGCTCACAGTCAGTACAGGTTCTTCTTAGTCGTGCTGCGTACCTTATGAGTGCCGAGGTTTGGCAGGCTTGTGAGAACAGCGTGAGCCAGGACGGGACTCTTTTCTTTGGTCAGTTTGAACAAAAGAAGCAGCACGAGGGGCGGGACCTGCAGAGGGAAACGCCCACATCAGCAAACACACCAACCAAACATTAGGGGTACAATGAAACAATGAGGGGTAAACTTCACACTTCATCTGCAGCTAGTGACTCCAACACAAGTCCAGAGGGAAGTCTGTCCCCTTAGAGCACTCCCTAACCTCTCCCTTTATACGGCAGCAGATTAGCAGCAATCACACAGCAGTGACAGCTTTTATCTTCCTGCTGATCTGAACCATTTCAAAGTCATGTGTTGGTGCCAAAACACCAGGTTATCAACATGTGTTTACTGCTCTTAGAAAGACAAACACGAGCTAGCTGCCTTACATACAACATATCTACATGTCAGAGGGAACAACATGCATTACTTTATATTCAGGCCACAGATTTAAGAGAACCAGTTGTGTGGGTTATCTACCTGGCAGGGGTCGGCAGCAGCGACAGCCTGGCTTGCTTTCAAAGCCAGCTGGCAGATGTTTTCCTGACCCATGATGATGAGATAAGTCACAATCAGGACAAGAGAGGAGGACAGGCGCTGGCTGGACGACAGGGCGGAGCTGACCGCCAACAGCCAATCGGTCGCTGCTGCTGGATTGTTGGCCACTTTGCGCAGTACCGACAAAGACACGCTGAGCTCACTATACCAGGAACTCAGAGACAGAGGCAGTGATGGGGCCGGCTGAGGGAGACAGATTCATGAGAAACAAATGAGAAAGAACAAAGAGCAAAGCTACAGATGCACCATGAATGTTAATGAAGTGTAATTTAAGGATCAAGCAAAGCATCCCAGAGGAACAACACTCCAGAGACTGGATGCTGACCCTGAAGAAGAGGCAGTAAAGACAGCCCTGTTGCTATGACACTGAGAGGGAAACAATATTTTTGGATGGATGTCGTCTATGCTCTAATGCTCTGTCCACTCACCACCTAACACCTACCTGCACTATTGTAACAGTGTTTCTTTACGTGGCTACACCTCAAAGAAAGACTCCAAAAACTGAATGTGAGAAACAGGCCTGGGGCTACCTGCTAGGCTACCTGCTAGGCTACCTGCTAGGCTAACTGCTGGGCTACCTGCTAGGCTACCTGTTGGGCTACCTGCTAGGCTACCTGCTAGGCTAACTGCTGGGCTACCTGCTAGGCTACCTGTTGGGCTACCTGCTAGGCTACCTGCTAGGCTACCTGTTGGGCTACCTGCTAGGCTAACTGCTGGGCTAACTGCTGGGCTACCTGCTACGCTACCTGCTAGGCTACCTGCTAGGCTACCTGCTAGGCTAACTGCTGGGCTACCTGCTAGGCTACCTGTTGGGCTACCTGCTAGGCTACCTGCTAGGCTACCTGTTGGGCTACCTGCTAGGCTAACTGCTGGGCTAACTGCTGGGCTACCTGCTACGCTACCTGTTAGGCTACCTGTTGGGCTAACTGCTGGGCTACCTGCTAGGCTACCTGTTGGGCTAACTGCTGGGCTACCTGCTAGGCTACCTGCTAGGCTAACTGCTGGGCTACCTGTTGGGCTTCCTGCTAGGCTATCTGCTAGGCTACCTGCTAGGCTACCTGTTGGGTTACCTGCTAGGCTAACTGCTAGGCTACCTGTTGGGTTACCTGCTAGGCTACCTGCTAGGCTACCTGTTGGGTTACCTGCTAGGCTTACTGCTGGGCTACCTGCTGGGTTACCTGCTAGGCTACCTGTTGGGCTACCTGTTGGGTTACCTGCTAGAAAAACTGCTAGGCTACCTGTTGGGTTACCTGCTAGGCTAACTGCTAGGCTACCTGTTGGGTTACCTTCTAGGCTACCTGCTAGGTTACCTGCTGGGTTACCTGCTGGGCTACCTGCTCTGTTACCTGCTGGGTTACCTGCTGGGCTACCTGCTCTGTTACCTGCTGGGTTACCTGCTGGGGTTTATCTGCGGGCCTGCTAACTCTGTGCAGCAGGCTGTGAGCCAGCCTGTGGTTGGTGCTGTGTGTGTTCTGGTCAGTCAGCGGCTCAGTGAGACCCAAGCAGGACAGGAGCTGCAACACGGGGAGAATCAGGACCGGACTCAACCAGGGCGCCACCTCCGCTTGTTCAGGGACCAAACTCAGTGCTGTGTTGAGAGAAAGAATATCTCATGTAGGACACAAAGCTCTGTGAGGTTCCAACCATGACCTGCACACACAACCTAGTTTTGTTCCCACTAATTCTTTCACTGCTTCAAAGTTTCTTAAAGGAAGCTAAAGCCAGCAGAGCTTTGTCCAAAATAATCACTTTACCAAGTCTGAGAAGGCTGGTCAGCTGATCTGAAGGGGCTTCCAACAAGAGCAAGGCCACGCCCATCATCAGCTCATCCAACAGCAACTCCTGCAGAAAACAAACAGCGATGCCAACAGGTCAATACAGGCCACAGAGGCCTGAGGGCTCACACATCACAGCGCTGACAAGGTTCACAATGGGGGACATTTGACCCACATGTGTAAACCTCTATAGGCCAGAAGGCATCTTGTTCCATGTACTGACATCACCAGCAGACTGACAGCTAATAAATAAGTCAGCATGTTTGGTTTTGTAAGCGTGGACAGGATCGATGGTCAGGCTTCCTCTCAGAGAGGCTCCAACTGCAGGATGTGAATGATGTTAATAAGGTGAAACGTGTAAACAGAATCGGTGCCAGCATGGAGACAGTGTGTGAAGAAGACTCTGTATTTACATGAACCAATCACCACTGCAGAGCAGTTCATTTAATCCCCACGTAAGAAGATCTGTGTAACCGTCACTACAGCTGTTTCTGTGATGAAGTTTCAGTCAGCTTTAATCAGCTGTTGGGATGAGATGCAGCGCAGAGACCAACAAGTGCTCAGCATCACTGGGAACAAACCACTTCAGGTGACCCATCATGGAGCTCATCCAGAGGATCAGAGCAGCGATCAAAGCAAAGGGTGACGAATCTAAAACATGTGCTGAGTTACTTCCTTCCACACGTGTTCATAGTTCTGATGGCTTCAGTGAGAATTAGTCTAAACTAATTTTTCACACTAATTCTGGTCACACAGCGTCTCCAACACTGCTTTCTTTAATGTGACTGTAGCCTGAGGGTGCACAGCCTGACTCCATCACACAAGTGAGTGTAAACAAACCTGATGACAGCCATGACGTTACGTCACGTTAACCAGCACAGCAGCGCGGCTTCTTTATCTTTGCTGGTGTCTGATTGTTTACAAACAGCGATCACCTGACAGGCTGGAACAAGCTGCTGCATTAAGCCGATTATTGGTCTGCAGTCTCCGTTGAACTCGAGGCATCGCCGACACGCACACAGCAGCTGCAGAGCCAGCGCCGCTTTCTCTGGTTTCCACTGGTCTCCAGAGGTCCCAGTTAGATCTTGGAGCAGAGCGCCCACAAACGCACACAGCTCCAGGACTGCCTCCACGCTGTCCACCTGCAGGACAGAGAGGAGAGGCTGACATAGCTCCATCCTGCTCTCTGTATTAGTTACTTCCTGTCAATCTGAGCGTATGCAAATAAGAGAGACACATTTAAATGAACGATGGTGAAACATACAGAGTGGAAACATGTTGACGTGTCTTTGTACAGTTACCTAACATAACTTCAGTTTGTTACCTGCATGTGTGGAACCAGCTGACAAAGACAGAGCAGCAGCCTGTCAGACACTGGGGACAGCGTTTCCTGCTCCTTGTTCTGGGGGGCGGACCTGGATCCTCCCTGAATGGGCAGCATCACCCTAAGAAGACTCTGTCGAAGGAGCGCGTGCTCGGGTTGCCTGTGAGGTTGGCAGTATAGGTACCGAAGGAAGGGGGCCAGCATGGTGATATAAGCCTCTTTATCTCTGTAACGTACACACACACTGGAGTCATAAGAATCTCTGAGAATAGATCATCTCATAATGTCCAGTTGTCTTCAAAGTAGTGTACAACATAACAGCTACGATAGGAACCAGTAAGACTTACCTGTCAACAGCTTTCTGGATAAAGTCATCGATCTCGAACAGCAGAGCCGGCCAGCAGTCCACTCTGTTCTCCAGGGCTGTGACGTACGGGTGAGGGCTGCTCCTGCAATGGACGGGTCAGTGTCCCAGCTCTGATTCAAGTTATGCTCCCAACAAACCACTGAGTCAGTCTATTACAACGAAGACAAACTAAGAAGGCCTCAATCCACACAAGACCTGTTGCCTTCCTTCTCTCACCCCAACCAATCACAGCAGATGGCCCCGCCCCTCCCTGAGCCTGCCAGAGGTTTCTTCCTGTTAAAAGGGAGTTTTTCCTTCCCACTGTCGCCAAAGTGCTGCTCATAGGGGGTCATATGATTGTTGGGTTTTTCTCTGTGTTATTATAGGATATACTGTACAATATAAAGCACCTTGAGGCGACTGTTGTTGTGATTTGTTGCTGTATGAATAAAACTGAATTACAAGTTCTCCAAAGAACAAGTGCAAACTGTCAACACTAAAAACTATTGACAGTGTTATTTTAAAGCATCGATCCTTTACTGTTGGCTACACATCGTCACTTTTGCAGAATGCAGTCATATAAATAGTCCTCCAACATCCATACTGTTTCCACACAAACTGGATTTACACACCCACTCCCACAGTGACAATCTAAAGGCAAAATGTCACGTAGCTGCCACCTATGAGGATGAAAACATGCTTAAAATATGGTGTACTCACACGTACCTCTAACCAGAGTCGAGTGTGAGAGACAAAACGTTAGCAGTTGCACACACACTAATGCATCCACTGATACCATTATAGATCAGCCTTTGAATGAAGTGCTGTGTGCCTGTTCAATCATTTTCCAAGTGCAGGAAGGAAGCTCACGTCTGTGCCTGTGACAGCCTGCACTGTGGGCCAGACGTCTACTCCTCCGTGTTTCCAGTCTTCACATGACGAACCTGTTTGACCACATGTGTCACCCTTCAGCACGCCATTTCCAGACCTGAGTTTCAATACACGCCAACTCGTCAGCCTATCAGAGCACTCCCCACGTTCCAGCACAAAGGAAGCAAACAATCAGGAGTTTCTTCTGTTTATTGTGACTCAAAGTCTGTTGGTGTTTCAGAGCACTGGCAGACAATTTGGACAGAGGAGATCTTTCTGTTGCACCGCTGATTTTTATACAGATGTTCACGAGTGTCTTTGCCTTTGAGGTGAAGTCTGCATTCATCCACAGGACAGATTTTATACACTAAAAAGAGGAGAGCTCACTATATTGTGACCAAACATCACTTTTAATGTTAAAACCCTGTTCGTTCTTACAGCGGCCCCATCACTGCAGCCACAGCACCGTCTGTCACTCTGTCCTCACTCATGAACAACACCCACAGATACTTAAACGCCTCCAACTTGGGCGCCAGCTCGTCCTTGACCTGGAGTGGGTGCTCCACTGTTTTCAGCTTTGAACCACAGCCTCAGACTTGGAGGTGCTGATTCTCATTCCCAATGTTTCCCACGCAGCTGCAGAATTACTCAAAACAGCATCGATAACAACACCCACCAGGAATAGATCCGACAGTGATGGCAAAACGGACCAAGCTCAAAAAGTCTTGCTCCATTGCCTCACCAAGCTCCTCGTACAGCTGAGTTTTTGCTTCAGCTTCTGCAAGAGTTACACTCATCCTGTCGATATCTGCCAGACGATAGCCAAGCCTAACAGGACGCTTCAACCTGCTGCTCCTGAACCTCCAATGTCTATCTTCTGGTTCAGGGTTTGCCACCACCACATTAAAGTCCCCCAGCAGGACTATGGAGTTGCTAGATGAGGTACCCACCTCACCCAGCAACTCTAAAAATTACTCTAAACAACTGTTAGTCACATGTGAACGAATGACTATCGGCACCTGTTCCCAACATGACGGCACAGGGAAGCAACCGTCTTGTCCACCAGGGAAAACTTCTAAATGCTGCCATCAAATCAGGGAGATGCAAACGTACCCATTCCCTGTCTGCCACCTCTCACTCTTTACATGTAGTCAGTATTTTTCAACCTCATGCACCAGTTTGGGATTCTCATGCTCCAAGAGCCAGTTTATAGCTGGGACTGAAGCACCAGGGCCTTGACTGCCACCAGACAGAGCACCGGACCCCTACGGCACTTCAAGTGGGTGGTGGACCAATGCTGCTTCTTTGGACTAGCAGTAAGCTACAAGCTATATGTAGCTTGATAGATTACACAAGACAATATGTTTGAACATCTCTAGATATTAGACATGAGATACTTACCTGATAGAATACGGACAGGTGAAGTGTCCATCGCTCTGGTCAGCCTGCATCTCCAACAATCGCCGAATGACTTTTATCAACCCTTGAGTGTGTCTGTTGGACATCAGAGTCAGAATAACTGAAAAAACTAACAGTGTGAGCGTTTTCATTGCTTCAAATGTTTTCAAATAGTTACATTATGCTGCACAACTAGGTTAGCGTCCAGATTAGAGAGCATCCAGCTCTGAACTGTGGAACAGTGACCTTTAACATTTTCATGTTTCCAGTTTGAACTTTCAAAGCTATTTTCTTTACTTCACATGAGCCCTGATGGAGAGCAATGACATCGTGGATTTATCCTCAGCACAGACTAAGCTGTGACCTCCATGTGTCTAACTCAGTTTGTAGACTGTCAGTCGGGTTCCTGCACTGGAAGCATTGACTCCATGTTACACACTGGTAGCTGGAAAAGAAGGCGACTGGACTTGATTAAGTTTTAAAGATGTTTCACTTCTTATACAAGGTGGAGAGACCCACATATTTAAACCCTACAGGGCGTTTCCCTCCTTGGAGATGGTCATCGAGCTATTTGTCATGTGCGTCATCACATGAGTATAAACAAAAGCGTAGGTCATTGTCAACACCAAGGGTTAAGGGTTGAACCACTATGAGACCTCACCGCGACCCATCATGTGACCTTTGAGGTCACCTGAGGCGAGGTGTGAGTGGGCCTTTAAAGGGATTTAAAGACTGAATTTGTAGGTGACGATGGCCAGTAACAGTGGACATACACGGCCTTCTTCATACCTCTTCTCAGTTCACAGTGTTAGCATTCTCATGCTAAAGAGAGCCTTCTTTGTCCTGCTGATACACAACCTCGTCCTGCTGAGGTCTATCTTTCATGTTGTGCCTTTGTGCAGCGGCTGTAACGCTGCATGGATGCAGGTTACAGAGCCTCTATCAGACTCATTGACAAACAGCTGAGCTGAGCTTTCTGAGGCAGGATCGTGGCGTCCAATAACTGCGCGTTGCATACCTTGCAGAAGGCAGGAGGTTGAGGACACCATTGAGGATGTAGTCCAGGTCTGCATGGCCCTGGTCCACCAATAACACCAAGGTGTCATAGCACGCTGAACACACCACAGCACAGTCACTGCAGCACTGCTGCCACAAAGCTTCCAGTGCTGGGCCCTGAACAACAACAGTGATGCAGTCAGTGTTTCAGAAGTTTAACAAAACGATCTGTGCCATTTCCACACATGCACTGAAGCCCTGAATGAAAACGGACAAAGACAGAGGTGCACGTGAGAATGCAATCTGTCCCACTCAGTTCAGCCACTCGGGCTCAGCACTGATTCAATCCCAACTCACAAGGTTTGATTCAATTTGGACTCAGACAGTCAGAAATATTATAACTATGATCGTTTATCAGTGCATATCCATATTTTATATCTGTGTATAAAAACAAAGCTGACACTGTGAGATCAGAGGTGTCAGCCTCACAGCAGATGTGTCAAAGTCACTGAGGATAAAACACAGGACCACATGAAGCAGATGTTCCTGCTCTTTTATACTTCATGTAACTAAAGAAATGATCATATGTGACTCTTACAGGAACTCACCTGAGCACAGGACCAGGTGATTTGCCCATTTGACCCTTTTTCCTTTAAGACAGCTGCAACAAGACTTCTCACCGTCTACAACACAAGAAAATCACACTTCTGTACCATTATTCACAATAACAAAGAGAGGAAGAGAAACCAACACTACAGAGTGAATGAATGAGTGAGTGAGTGAGTGAGTGAGTGAGTGAGTGAGTGAGTGAGTGAGTGGGTGGGTGGGTGGGTGGGTGGATGGATGGGTGAGTGAGTGAGTGAGTGAGTGAGTGAATGAATGAATGAATGAATGGATGTGCCTACAGGGTATGGAACGCCAGGACTGCCATAATGAATTAATTAAATACACCATTAAATAATTAATTAAATGTGGCAATAATTAATTAAAATTGGAATTAATTAATTAAATAAATAGTTATGTATGGAACGCCAGGACTGCCATAATGAATTAATTAAATACACCATTAAATAATTAATTAAATGTGGCAATAATTAATTAAAATGGGAAATAATTAATTAATTAAATAGTTATGACACATGTAATTAATTAATTATTGGCACATTTAATTAATTATTTATGTATTTCACATTTTAATTAATTATTGACACATTTAATTAATTATTGACACATTTAATTAATTATATATTGACACATTTAATTAATTATTTATGTATTTCACATTTTAATTAATTATTGACACATTTAATTAATTATTTAATGATATATTTATTTATTTCATTTTGGCAGTCCTGGCGCCTGGCTCTCATCATGAAATAATTTTATCTGTCAACCTCACCCATCAAACTCAGGGGGCGGGGTTAATGCTGCCCATGCTGCTTCTCTAACATTTGATTGGTTGCCGTGCAAAGTAAGTCAAAACAGGTCGATCCTAGATAATCGATTGCTTGTGTAGACTTGGGGCAGCCAGGTATCCCAGAATACATTTCAAATCACAGGCAGCAATGTCAGAGACATGCACAGCACGCGCAGGCTGAGTTCATATTTTCACCACATTTAATAGAGCAATGAAATTATTATTATTGTTGTTGCTGTCGTTGTTTCTTGTTGTTAATATTATTTTATGACAAAATGTTGACACACTGTGTGAAATGTAAATAAAATTGAATTGAATGGTTTGCAAATCTCATGAACTACTTTATTCATAATGCAACATAGAAAACATATGAGCTCATTGTGAATTTGGTGGCAGCAACATCCCAAAAAGCTTGCAGCATGGCCATGTTTCCAACATCACCTCTACTTTCAACAACCGTCCATAAACACCTGGGAACTGAGGAGACTTTTGGAAGAGCATCATTTTTGTCTGATATAAGGGACAGAGGTGCTCAACAGTCCTGCGGCTTTTCATCTCGTGATGTCACAAATACCTGGACCACAGACAGGCCGGTTCAGGACTTGCGGTCTTCCACTACAAAACCCTGCTGTAGTGTGCAGCTTAGCAACATCCTCCTTAAACATGTAAAAGACATCATCTCCATGGGAGCACATGCTGCTCTAAAACCTGTGTATATAATTCAGTCTTGGTTCCTTTCCAAATGTGCAAGGTGCCACTTCCATAGGCACTGATCTAATGCCAACCATCACAGATGCAGCCTTTTTAAACACTGATAACAAACTTCAGCTCAGACATGTAAAGCGTCTCATTACAGACGATTTACAGCCGGCGAGCCTTCAAAGTCTTGGGTCTGAGATGAGTCCGTAAGAAACCACGTCGGCCGGTCTGGAAGCACGTCGCGAGGCTCCAAATGCTCCACCAGACCGCCGACAGGTCTCGCACGCCACAGCCGCTCTATCACGTGACACATACTGCTCCTATGAGCTAAGGTCATGTGTTGGGTTACGCCATGTCGCAAGTTTTCTGAGGTGCTTTTGTGATATTTAGTAGATCGGATTACATCTTTTTTTATTTATTACTTATATACGATCCAGTAATTTAGGTCAGTATCAGATCGATACCGATACGCAACGTCGGATCGGTCCATCTCTAGTTCAGATGGCTTTTAATGAGCCTTATAAAATAAACACAGTTTAAAAACATCTAGCAACTAAATCAAGGGTAGCCTGAACTTACAGTCACTGAACACAGCAAGTGTCCTGCTCTCAGACACAAGACCTGCCTTTAAAAGTTCAGAGTAATGAAATCAGCAGTTCTGATTCTATCATTTGTAGTCTCACACACTTGTGCATTTCTGTTGTTTTGGTTCACATCGGTTGATTTTCTGCTGTAAACAACTAAAGAGAACATTTTCTAAACCTTTGAGTGTCCATCAGGATCCTGTAGAAACAGCTTCCATGTCAAAGATCAATATTCTGGATTCTGTTTAGAAAGAAAAAGATTTTTAGAAAATTCTCTAAAGAATTCAACATCTGTTTTGTTTTCTACTATTTATTTATTTTTTTAAAGTCACTCTAGCACAGATTTCTTTAGTCACATGTCTTTGTGTCTTCCATAAAAAACATTAAACATGCAAACACTCAACACAGCAACACTGAAAGCATTTGAGTGTAACATTCATTCAAATCAAACTTTATACACAATTACAAAATGGAACAAAAGACAATCTAAACATTAAAACACTACAGCCACTGAAGAAACAAATGAAACCAATCACAATCAACATCAAAATATGATAACAGAAAAATAGAAGAGACATATCATACATCATATATCATCAGAGTGTTTCTCTAACAGCAGGAGCCTCTTTACACTCAGCTTCACACAGACGAGCTGAGGAATGATCAAGCAAACAACAGCATATCCTGATATGAGGCTCACAGATCAGGATCAATACAACTCGTAGCAACCGACATTGTTGTTGCCATGGTGACCACTGCCATATATAGTATTTCTGTTGCCTCACTTGTCTTAAACATCAACGCTGGCTGTTTTTCATTTTACTAATGAGTCCACTCTCTTCACTCACTTTCGTCTCTTCCTCGTGTTTGAGCTCCTCTCAGAGAGGATTTAAGAAAGAGCTTTGATGATGGCTGTAGCTCAGGAGATAGAGCAAGGCATCTAATGATCAGAAGGTTGGTGGTTCAATCCCTGACTGCTCCAGCTGACACACAAAGTGTCCTTGAGCAAGACACTAACCCTCTCCGATGCATCCATCAGAGTATGAACGTGTTAAACAAGAATCAGTCCGTTCACCATGGAAACATCAAAGTAGAAAGTGATGTCAGTTATGATTGGCTGCACAGCTGGATCACATGACCAGGTGAGTGGTACAAATAACAGGAAGCTTCTCTTGTGGCTTTAATAATCATTTGAATTGATAACTTATGATTTACAGACTGTTCTTTATCTTTTCATTGTCGTCTGAAACACAGAAAAATATCAATGTTGGAAAATATGACATTTATATCTAGTTTCTACAGGATGGTTTAATTCTCCAAAGGCCACCACAGACATGACAAAGTTATTTCATCATTATAATGCACAAAAACAAAAATCAGGATGAGTCCTGCTGCTCACCAAACTTGTGTTGAAGAATAATTTGTGAATCATTTAGTTTAAAACATCAACTGACTGAATCCATGAATCTCATCATGTGTTTCAGAGTGAAAGACACAGACATGTACAGACTGACCTGTTTCTCTAACAGGTAAGACTAACTACACAGAGTCACTGACTCCAAAACTGCCTTTATACCTGAAAAGTGTTTCATTTTGAATCCATCCATTTGCATTTGAAAGGAATATTTAGAAAAGTCTGATGGATGAGTCAAATGACCCAATTAAACTGATTATAACACCATACGATGGAGCCCAGATCCCAAATCCAGGATAAAGAGTTTGAGTGAATGTGGTGTTGAAGGTGTGGAGGTGGATCAGAGAGTCAGAGGAGACTCTGTAGAAGGACAGAGTGCCAGCAGGACAGTCCACATACACTGCTGCTCTGAGAGAGACAGAGGAGGAGGAGGAGGAGGAGGAGGAGGAGGAGATGGGTGTTTCTCTGTAATTGTGCCACACAGAGGAACCAGAAAACTTACAGCAGCAAAGACTCCAGGACTGATCATTTCTACCAAACTCACACTCATCACTCCTTCCTTTCCTTTTGATTCCTCTGTAACTCACTGATATCCAAGCCCTCCTCCTCCACTCGACCTCCCAGTAACAGCGACCAGTCAGACCATCTCTACACAGCAGCTGAGGACGAACATCAAATCTGTCTGGATGATCAGGATATGACTGATACCACACACTCTCCACACGTGTCACCTTCCTGTTGTTGTCAGACAGTTGGAGCTTTGTGTTCACTGTGTTTGTGTCGATTGTGAGTTGACAGGAATCTAATGGAGAGAACAAACACAATCCAGCTGCAGTTATTGATCCATCATCTGTTCATTGATTGACACTTTGATGATGACTCCTGACATGATGAAGATGGTTGAATGTGTGCTGCTTTGTTTTCATGAATCCCATTAAAAACACACTTACACTTCCTCAGACCTGGTCTCAACCATCGGACTCCAGCAGGCTCCACCCTGAAAGGAGGAGGGGGGTCAGAGCAGCACAGTCAGCATGCACACATGGACATTACATGGCTCTCATACACACACTGTTACACACTGATAAAGGAACAGTCCAACATTTTGACACATAAATGTTTCAACTTCAAAAGAGCAAAACTCATAATCACATCACATTTAATCTCCTTTATTAAGCACGATGTCCAGGGAGCATTGACATGTGCCACAGTCAAGGTTCAACACACTGTGACATTCATGCTGTCAGGGAGTGGCTGCATATTAAATGTAAAGACTGGGACTGGCTACAGAAACTGATCCAGTACAGGTAGAGTGCAGCAGCCAGTGCATCACATATTTGGAGCTAATGCAGCGGTCATCACACCACATACTGCTTTCTATGTAAAGGAGCCTTCATTCTCAGATTAGGGCTGTTTGTGACCATAAAGTCTGTCTCACAAGGGCAGCCACTGGTCCAGGCGAGGAGGCCTCCACAGTGGGATGTGTGAGGGTGCAGACATGGGTGAAGTTAGGACCAGGTGCCAGTGGACCTGTGGACCTCTGGAGACAGGAGTTATTGTTTCACTCCACCAAAAGCAGAGAGAAAGATGTTTATTAATAATCCTTCTAATTAATAAATGCTCTGTAGAGCAAATTTGTTGAAGGTAAACAAACATAAATGATGGAAACAGCATCAACCAATCACAATGCTGCACTCTTGCAGGAGGAGGTTGTGATTTGATGCATGTGATGAATATATTTATTTCTTATTCTGCTAACAGGAAAATTATCTTTTATTTGTGTATATTTATACTAACATAAGTGCATTTAAAGGCTCGTCATCTTGATTTATTTATTCAGAAATGATATCAAACAATAATACAGGAAACCCTGAATTAAATGACACAATTCTTGGTCATTGATGGTTACAGCTAACAGTGTCTCTGGGACCACTTTTGACAGCATTTGACTGAAGTGCTGGTTGGCTGCAGGGCCACTATGAAGGCTCTTTCTGGAGCTCTCCGGCTACGTCCACACTAACACGTTTTAGTTTGAAAACGCCTCGTTTTCTCTCCGTTTTGGCCTCCCGTCCACACTGAGACGGTGTTTTCCATCCATCCATCCATTTTCTTCCGCTTATCCGGGCCCGGGTCGCGGGGGCAGCAGCCCAAGCAGAGAAGCCCAGACCTCCCTCTCCCCAGCCACCTACTCCAGCTTATCCGGGGGAACACCAAGGCGTTCCCAGGCCAGCCGAGAGATATAATCTCTCCAGCGCGTCCTGGGTCTGCCCCGGGGCCTCCTCCCAGTGGGACATGCCCGGAACACCTCACCCAGGAGGCGCCCAGGAGGCATCCTTGTCAGATGCCCGAACCACCTCAGCTGGCCAAACTTCTCACCCTATCTCTAAGGGAGAGGCCAGCCACCTTTGAGAGGAAGCTCATTTCCACCACTTGTATTCACGATCTCGTTGTTTCGGTCACTACCCACAGCTCGTGGCCATAGCTGAGGGTCGGGGCGTAGATCGACCGGTAAATTGAGAGCTTCGCTTTTACACTCAGAGGTGCTGATTCTCATTCCCACCGCTTCACACTCGGCTGCGAATCGCTCCAAGGCGAGCTGGAAGCCTTCACCCGATGAAGCCAACAGAACCACATCATCCACAAAAAGCAGAGATGAGATCCTGAGACCACCTAAGTCAGGGGTCAGCAGCCATTTGGACCCGGTTTCCATGCAAAAGAAAACACTGGGAGCCGCAAATGCTTTTTGACATCTAAAATTAAGATAACACTGCATATATTGTGTTTTACCTTTATGCTTTGTGTGAACAACTAAGGTGTGTTGCTTAAATCCATGAAGTGCTACAGAGAAAATTACAATTTATTTATGTAAGTAACACATTTTGAACTCTTAAAGAAATATAACAAAAGGAAAGACACCCAGCTGAACTAAAATGATCCAGCAAACAAAAACTGTTGTGAGCAGCCGCCCTTATATCGCCTTTGGGCTTTTGGAGCCTTGACCTGAATTTTAAAAAGTAATTTGAAAAAAAAGCACTATGCTGCTAAAAAAGGAAAAATAGATATTTGCAAAATTCTGCCTAAATATGTATTTTACCTGGTTAATGTGTGTGGCGGGGCGTGGTCTGCAGCGGCGCTGCAGGGGAGGCGGACGCACCTGAGCGGCACCCGCAATCACGCCTCGACGCCTTAACGTCTGTGCTCTCTGTGCTGTTGTTGGTGTGTGTCGGGCTGTGAGCTGCAAAGCTACAGCCGTCTGTGTGCGTACAGCAACCGTGTGTGAAAAGTGGTCAATAAAGAGATGCTGAAAAGCGTGTTCATGCAAACATCGTTGGGTCTGCTGTGATATGTTTACAATGGGACTTCTGGTCACAGCGTCTGCAAATCGAGGCTGTACGAAGTCACTCTCATCTTTACGCAGGACTGTAAGCTGTCATCTGTGAGGCGTGAGCGGTGTTTGTTTTTAACATAGTTCATGGTGGAGAACAGCTGCTGACATAATGTGGATCTGAAGATCTATAACTGGCCTGCCTGGGGTTGAATGTCTCGATAAATGCGCGGCGTTTCGGCGGGTACACCGGCTTCCGCGAGTGTGACGGATATTTTGAGCGATGAAGAAATAATAGAATAAAATTTTATTTTTATACTTCAATTTCACAATAATCTTCCAATTTAGAACTACAAGTTAAAAAAGAACTAACATGAATAAAATACACTTCAGCTGAATACTTCTAATTTATTTTCCCGGAGCCGCACTATAAGGACTAAAGAGCCGCATGGGGCTCCGGAGCCGACCCCTGACCTAAGTGAAACCACTTGGCTACGCCTAGAAATTCTGTCCATAAAAATTATAAACATAATCGGTGACAAAGGGCAGCCCTGGCGGATCCATCACCCACCTGGAACGAGTCCGACTTATTGCCGGCTATGCGGACCAAGCTCTTGCAACGGTCGTATAAGGACTGAATGGCCCATAGCAATGGGCCAGTCACCCCATACTCCCAGAGCACCCCTCACAGGACTCCCCAAGGGACACGGTCGAATGCTTTCTCCAAGTCCATAAAACACATGTAGACTGGTTGGGCAAACTCCCATGCGCCCTTGAGTATCCATGAGACGATAAAGAGCTGGTCCAGTGTTCCAAGACCAGGATGAAAACCGCATTGTTCCTCCTGTAACCAAGCTTGGACTAACGGTCGGACTCTCCTCTCCAGCACCCTGGCATAGACTTTCCCAGGGAGGCGTTTTCGCTGAAGGAAAACGCTGTGTTTTGAACACGCTCTCAAAAATGCATACATTTGAAAACGGTGCTTTCCCTTCGCAGTGTGGACAGCAAAAACGCAGACTTGAAAACGATGACACCTTTTTAGTCCTGTGATGCAGTCATGTGACCAATTAAACAAAGATAGGGCGTTATACAACAGTTGTTTTGTTTGCTCTCATTTTTGACAGCCCTATTAAAGGTTAATATCAGTCTGTACATGCTCCAGATAACTTTTCTTTAAATTCTGTAACTCTCACTCGCTTTTGCAACTTTGTACTTTTGTGTTACTCGCAGCAACAACTCCACCTCATTGTTAGTCCATTTAAAAACTCTGTGCTTTTCCTCATTTTGCTGCGACGTTTCAACGAGCCGGAAAGTGAATAGACGTCAGACAGAAATGAGGCAGGCCGGATCTTCTTGCGTTTCATGCATGCGCAGGACTGCAACATAAGCGTTTTTCGGCCGTTTCAATGTGGACACACAACCTTGTGAAAACGACTGAAAACAATAGTGTGGACGCGGAGCATTTTCAGACGAAAACACCGTTTTCAAATCCATCTGGGCTAGTGTGGACGTGGTCTCAGTGGCACAGCACATATCCTGCAGTGCAGGCTGCAGGGTAACAGGACCAGTGGTTGTCCTTGCTAGATTGGCTTTACAGTCAAAAACACCCACTGGTCTGGGCCCAACACCCAACCAGTGACCTGGTTTCCTCCACCAGCTCCATCCCTTTGTTTCTTAATCTTTGCTTTCTGTTAGCAATGAATGACTGATTTAAATGATTGACTTATATTATATTTAGTGCTGTCAACATTAACCCGTAATTACGGCGTTAACGCGGCAAATCCTCATTAACAAGTTAACGCAGATCAGCCCGATGAGGGGTTACACGGCGTTGAAGCGTTAATGCAGCTTAACGCGTTAATGTTGACAGCACTCATTATATTAGAATTTGACTTTGAATTTCAAGGTTGATCGACCAAAGTTAATTCACTTTGACTGCATTCTATTTTTCTGTTGTTTTCTACTAACTATCATCACAAAGTCCAGAAGATCAATTTGATATTTTAGCACAAACAAGTTTCAGTAGTAAACGCTCAGAAGCAGCAAACTAGCAGTGCAAAATAGCCCATTTTAGTAGGCGGCCAGTTAAGTTGAGTGACCTAGTAATCCATTTACTTTTACTAATATGATTTTCTAAGCTGGGGAAACAACTTCCCCCTAATTCTAGTTTATGCTGGGCCAGGCTAAACATGTCCTGGACATGGTCTCTGCACACAGATAAAACTTAAAATAAATAAAGAGAGTGAAAATGTCAGTTCCTTTCCAGAGATCAGTTTGAACAGGCTGCACCGTTGTTGCTGACAGAGATTTTGTTCTTTTAGACCCCATACAGACATCTACTGTTTAAGTTAGACCAGAAATGTGTGATTGTTCAAATAACACTGGTTTCCAGCATTAAGTAATCAGACAGAGCCAGTTTCCTCATCTATCAGACACTGTTTGTGGCTGTAACGGCCATCTACATACCTCAGAGTGTCCAGTCTTAGCTGCTCAAGCATCTTCACTGCAGCCTCTCCTGGGTTATTGTAGCTCAGGTCCAGCTCTTTCAGATGGGAAGAACTGGAGCTAAAAGCTGAGACTAGAGACTCGCAACCTTCCTCTGTGATCAGGCAGCCTGACAGCCTGCAGACATGACAAATACTCTTAGAGAAGAGAAAAATAGCTAAATGCAAACAGGAAATTGCAGCCAAAAATGAAACAGGAGTTAAAAATGGCCATTAGTTAGATTGTAAACGTCTAAACCTCATCTACTGAACATTTTGAGAATGCTGACCTGAGTGTTTCCAGTTCACAATATGGACTTTTCAGTCCAGAAGACAAAACTTTCACTCCAGAGTCCTTCAGGTCATTGTTACTCAGGTCAAGCTGTCTCAAACTGGAGGGCTGGGAGCTGAGTAGTGAAGACAGAGTTTCACAGCTTCTCTCTGAGAGATTACAGACACTCAATCTGAAGAGACAATAAAGAGAAAACAAAAATAATAATGTTATAATGTTAAACTTTCTGGTCTGAACTAGAGATGGCACGATACCACTTTTTTATGTCCGATACCGATACCATAAATTTGGATATCTGCCGATACCGATATGAATCCGATATAGTGTGTTTTTTAATCAACAAAACGTTTTTTTAATATCTTGCTGCATTTTGTATAAGTTTATACTCAAGTTTAAATAAATAACAACACTAAAGCTATTCTGTTATACCTGTATGTAAAAAATACACTGCGCCCAAAATATGTCATAGTTCAGCAACACTGATCAATCTAATAAAGTTAAACCTTCTCCATCCTCCCTATTCTGGTATTTTAAAGAGTACTTAGAAGACATTTTAAGCAACCTAACTAACAGGGTTGCAAACTCCCAGCAAAAAAAAAATAATAGGGAACCACCCCCCACCTCATGATGCTTAATCAATGTAATCAAATTTAATTTGATTCAGGGGGAAAAAAATGCACAAAAATAAATTATTTTTCAAGAATAATTAAATAGATTCAACATCTTTCTTCAACAGAATTGCAGACTGCACAGATGGTATCTTCCCAAAGGAAAAAGTACTATAGCTTACTAGGGTATATTAGACTCAACAGTTACTATATACAGTAATGGACTTCTATACATTTTACACAAGATTAAAACTTTGGGTGTAAGAGTCAGATAATTATTTATTAAAAACTAGACATTTTAAATGAGAATAAGAAAGAAAAGTATGTCTTTGTGCCCCCTTTTCCCTGTTCATGCCCTATCGGCCCCCCTGGCTAAACTTTGCTAGATCCGCCCCTGCACAGTTACCAGCCGTCAGCTACGTAGAAAAAGATCCTGGTGTAGAAATAATATTAAATAAATTCTAACAACAGCTTATCAAGCTTAAACGTGCTGCTGTTGTTCAGCCGCTGGTTTCCTCTTTCTGGTGAGAAGTGGGCCAAAAACTAAGAAGAGAGACGGACTCGTGACAGAAAAGCCGATCAGCTGATCATTAAGCAGTTTCATGATTGAAGCAGCAGGATAGAGAGAGAGAGAGAGAGAGAGAGAGGCAGTCGCTCCAGGTATGGTTGTTAAGCTTAACGTGGGAATGCTTTACAGACATTCAGAGATGAACTTACACACTTGCTTTACTTCTCTCTGGGAAAACTTCCTCATAGATGAAATGCTGGTTTGCTAGCAAGGCTACAAATACACACAGCCGCTCTATCACGTGACCACACTGCTCCAACGTGCTACGGTTATGAGCCGAGTTACGCCGCGTAGCAAGCTTTGTGAGGTGCTTTTTTGATATTTAATGGATCGGATTACATTTTTTATTTCTCGCCGATATCCGATCCAGTAATTTGGGTCAGTATCGGACCGATACCGATACGTAATATCGGATCGGTCCATCTCTAGTCTGAACCTTTGAAAAATACACAATCTAGATAAAATATCATCTCTATAGAGGTTAAATCATCTGGAGGGTTAATTAATCATCAATAATTAATCGATTAGTCCTCATTAAATAATTAATTAAACGTCATTAATGAATTAAGTTCAAAATACTTCCATCCATTCGCTTCGGCTTATCCTTTTCAGAGTCGCGGGGGGTGCTGGAGCCTATACCAGCCATCGTAGGGCGAGAGGCGGTTTGACAAGTCGCCAGTCTGTCGGAGGCTAACACATAGAGACAGACAACCATTCGCGCTCACATTCACTCACAGATTCCCACCTATGGGCAATTTGGATTAATCAATTAACCTATCCCCACAGACTGCATGTCTTTGGACGGTGGGAGGAAGCCGGAGTACCTGGAGGGAACCCACGCAAACACGGGGAGAACATGCAAACTCCACACAGAAAGACCCCCGGCCCAGTTCTTAAGTTCAAAATACTTAATAAATTAAATATATACATAATTGATTTAATGCCAAGTAATTTAATTTAAAACATTTCCAATAAATTAATTACAAATTTAATGACTTTTAAATATATTTCATTAATCACTTATTGACACATTTAATTAATTATTTAAGAATTTATTTATTTAATTCATTTGGGCCCTTCTAGCCCTTCAGCTGTGCATGTGCTTACATATCCACTGGTATGTATCCTACAGGTATTCTCACAGCAGTGCTGCTGAACATTAAATGACCAGCAGATGTCAGTTCTTCATAATAAGCAGTTAAACGAGGCTTTGTGTGATCTGCCTTTGGGTGAAGCAACTGGCCAGAAAAATTGGACACATTCACAGAGCTTTACCACACCATCACTAGACAACAATGGAATTATTTTAACTAAAAACAAATAATCAGAAAGTCTTCTGCCTGGTCTCGTACCTCTGTGTTTCTGTAACATGAATAATGAGCTGAAATTCTCCTCACGACACCACCGATCAGCTCGAAGGGCCCTCGAGTTTACCTGCATGCATCCTGTTCACCTGTCAGCTGTTTAACACCTGCTGCTTATTCAGGAAACACGCCCACATTACCTGGTGACAGTCACAGTTTAATGTGGGCCGCTGTTTGTCAATATAAAATAATTTAGTTCTAATATTGTGCACACAATTTGCAAATATACCGTATTATTTGGACCATAAGATGCCCCAGATTATAAGGCGCACTGTCAATTTTTGAGAAAATTAAAGGACTTTAGGTTTGTTAAGTTTCCTCAGCACACAGCTGCTGGAGCGTGTGTTTACCCTCAAAGTGACCGATCTGGGTTTACCTGTTGCTTTAATAAGGATTTGGGTTATTTGCATTTAAATTAAATAGATTTATTAACAGACATCAATTAAATAAGTAAACTTGTACCTCAATAATATAGTTCTGCCACTTATCTGCTCTAATGACTGGAAATCTGATATAGTCACCAGCACAGCTTACTCACTTACAGTCACTTACTTCACTGTTTTTGCTCCTGAGCAAATCAGTTTGTTTTAGATTAAAGTTGTTTCATAACTGCATAATTTCACTGAAGTTTAATGTGTCAGCGGAGCACATGTGGAACTGAACCATTCGCTTGTCTTAATTATCTGATGTTTATATGTGTTACACTTTTTTAATCTTTAATTTTAAATTGAAACTAACATTTAAAAACATTTGGTACAATGTGGAAAGAGGAAGAGTATTTCCACCAGGAGCAGAAACGTCTGACTCAGCATGACGATGCTGTTGGTGGATACTGAAGAGCTCAGCCTGTCAACACAGGATTAGGTCATCGTTTTTAAAAATGTTTATTCAATTATATTCTGAGGGCACTTATCTGGTATAATTTTTGGAAGTCTATTAAAATAAAAATAAAATCAGATGTGTGGTCTTTTGGTTGTTTTTGTTTTGTTCAATAAGCAGATGTTGGTGTTTCAGCAATGCAGTAACTTAAGTTTAAAAGGCTTGTTAGAAACTATGAAACACATCATACAGACTTGTGGACATTATTGAGCCCCCCCCCCCCCCCCCCCCCCCCCCCCAACAAAGATCAGATCTTAATCAGACTTTATTTTAGAATACAGTTTAATAATATTTTTTAAAAGCAGTTTAATAATTTCTGGAGCAGGCTGAACAGCAGTCTTCACTATCTAATAACAGCATGAACATGCTGTGGTGAAAATGTTCTCTTTCCTCCTTAAACATCTTTTTAATGTTAGTTTTAATTTAATGCTTGTTTCAGAAGCATAGTCTTAACTCAAAGTAACCATGGTCGGACTTGATTGAAGTAACTCAGGTCAGCCTGTCATGAACCGAAAACTCACAGCTGCCAACTCTAGGTTATGGGTAGACTCAGTTTGTTGAACCTGGTGTAACCCAGAGTAAAACACACTGTGCCTTGAAAAAGGCTCCTGTTTGTCCCTCATGTTTGTTTTCACATTTTAGACTTTGCTTCTATTGGACTTTTTATCAGTAACACGTGCTTACGTTTTGCTGGAAAAGTTGAAACTAACATAAATAAATAACTTGAGAGGTGATAGTCAGCAGGGGGTTTACAAGTTGTGAGCCGCGTTGACAGCAGTATACAAGCTCGATCACTCGCAAGGTGAGCTGGCAGACATCACTGAATTCATCTGAGATGATTAGGTTCATTTTGACAAAGTGAGCAGATATTTAAAGATTATGCCACTACATTCTTGTCTAGAAGATATTAAAGTGTATTTGGTGACACACAAAAAAGGGTAAAGTTTAAGTATAGTTTGGGTCCACACATGTCCAAACCCTGGTGTGTAGGCCTACTTAGTTTTGAGAAATTGTCATGGGACCGGGGTCTGGGTGACCCAGGGCCTGTAAGAAGTTATGGACATGTGTGTTTTTGGTGCTGCTGTCTCCTGTTTCCATGTTTGTGTATCTAGGTGTGTGTGTGTGTGTGTGTCAGCCAGGAGCCTGGCCACACCTGCGGAGGAGAATTACTCACACCTGCAGCTGATCAAGCCTCGGAGGAGGAGCTACTTAGGAGTGTGGTGAAGCTCTCTCCGATGCTGGATCATTGCGTAACTTCACGTTAGTCTCTTGGCGAGTTAGTTAAGGTTAGTCTGCTGCATTGTTGCTGACGGCTGCCTCTTTGTTATTCCCCAGGAGGAGTGTGGAGACGAGAGGGCAGCGAGCACGGGGTGCTCAGACACTGAGGAGAAAGGAAACACTAACACTGGCAAGAGGACATGTCAGAGTCGGGAACGCACTGGGGATTTCTTGTTGTTTGGATTATTTAGCATCACTGTAAATAAATGCACTGACCTCATCAAAGAGTCCAGCATTTGGGTCCTCCTTCCCCTCATCATAGTCTGCCACGCAGGCCATGACAGAAAAGCCCACTAAAAGAACGCCCACCAGACCAAAGCAATGGTTTTGACTTGATCAGCATTAACCCCGCCCCCTGACTTTGATGGGTGAAGCTGACAAATAAAATGTATTTATGAACACCGATGCAGGGCCAGGAGTAGCAACGTGAATTAAATAAATACATCATTAAATAATTCATTAAATGTGTCAGTAAAATAATTAAAATAGAAAACAAACCAACACTGTTAAGACATTTTATTGTATTTTTACATTAACTTACTGGCAACACTATTGCCAGTAAGTTAATGTAATTACTGATCAACAGTATCTTTACTGTTGTGATGTTTTACAGTTCAACCACTTTACTGTAAACATATATTACAGTATAACAGCTTTACTGTAAATGTTGTTTGTGGTAATGCAGCTTTACTGTAAACGTGGTTTACAGTTAGAAAGACTTATCGTGATTAAGTTTTATAGTATTGTTAGGTTTTGTAATGTTGATTGTCATTTATGCTTAGAAATATCTACTTATATATGCTTAGAGTTTTATAATTAGTTTTAGATTGGTAGAGGTGTTTAATTAATTGTGTAGTGATGGGATGTGTGATCTTTAGCAGGCTGCAAAGGCTTGGTGTGCATTCAGAGTGTTCTGGAATCCACACCTACATCCTGGGAGCATGGGAAGAGGTCGTACCTTGTTTTATTGTTTTATGGTAGGATTAACGTAGCAATATCTGTTTTAGTCTAAGTGCCCTTTGTTTAGATAAACTGCTGGACTTTCCAGACCAGCAGGTTTAGGGAAGTCTTTATGGGGTCACGCTCTGACCCCACGCACACACACACACACACAATCCTTTGTTCACATGTATACCTATGTAAGATGTTGTATGTTAATGAACCTATGCATATTCATGTAACCACAATAAAAGAGCAGTGTTACGGGGGAGCGGACGAGAGCAACTGGGGTCAAGCGAAGGAACGGCGTTTGTCCGGTTCTCTCCCGTGCACGAGAAACATGAAGAACTTTGCCTACTTCGTGTCTTGCTTTGCTGTGTAATTATATTGTCTTCAACGTTCCAGCGAATAGGTTCAAGCTACAAACCTATCAAGTATCACTGTACTGCAAATGTGGTTTATGGTATAACACTGTAATTGTGTACAGTATAATTTGTGTAGACTGTAATTGTGTTTTACAGCATATAAAATAACATTAACATTCATATTCTATATAAGAACATTTACAAAAAACAATATCATTCAATAAAGTAGTCTCAGAATAGTGAATTAAACCAACATTTATTGTTGATAATTTTTTTTTAACAAGAAAAACATTTTTCAACTGAATAAAAACAATGTCAATAACCAAAATAAATAGAAGCGTACATGAAAACTACAGTCCTTCACCTTTCTGTGTCTGATTTTTTTAAGGAAAACAGTTTTTCATTCCACTAAAAACAGGACAAACCCACCAGCATGAACATTAAATAAACTATTACAATTGTAAAACAAAAATCATTTACAAAATGTAATAATTATCAGTGGGTCCCAGGAAATAGAATGTGACATGGGATTTAGATTTCCGTTACCAGGATGGTCGGGTTCAGCGTAGTCTTTATCACCACCTGTCAAAGACACATCATCAATATTCATGTTTGCTCAGGTTATTCACTTGTTCACATCTGTCTGAGATCATTCATACTGTTGTATGGATGTGTGTACAGTATGTATATAATTATCAGCTATGTAAAAAATATTATCATCTCTGTATTCTTACCTAGTTGGAAGTCCTCCATTCAAACTCAGAGAGCCGCTGGAGGAAGGTGGTGATCCGAGGGCTGATGCTTGTAACCTTCCTCTTTACGACACGACCTGTCTTGCGGCTTGTACCAAGTTTTGCAGGGCATTTTGTTCCCATGTCTGGATTGATCCTCACAAAGAACCTTTTAACGGAAAAAAGGCTGCTTTAATTTCAAAATTAAAACATACATTACAGCAATCACCTATATGTTTCTGCAACTGTAGTCAAGCTATCACATATATTTCATTCTTAAATGGTGTAAGCTTTAATGGTGTAAAGTATTTACCTCTGTATCATCTCCAGTGTGATGGACGCTGACTCCTGATACTCAAGGTTGAAAACGTAGTATGACGCAAAGAAGACAGCAAGGGTGCTGGCAAAGTCATGCATCTGCTCAGGCTCATAAAATACCTTGCCCTCCAAACTGATCATCCAGCGGCTTGCAGACATGAAATTATTCCCTAAAAACAGACAAGAGTCCAATAAGACAATGTGCTCACCATTACAAATAAGGTTTCCACAAGAATGCTGGATAGCAGGCCTCACACTGTACAAAAATAGAATCCACACGGTTTGCTGCTATTTCTCTTATTATTTATTATGTAATGAAAATTATGATCAATTACAGGAAAAAACTGCCTAATGTTTTGGCATTTTGGCCTGTGCTGAAATGTTAGGCTGTTTTTTCCTGTTGGTCATTGTGTATAATAAATAATAAGAGAAACAGCAGCAAACTGTGTGTATTCTATTTTTATACAATATAAAACAGACAAACCCCTGTTAAGTAAGTTGTTGTGGGTACAAATACCACAATAATTACATAGATTTTTTACAAAAATATTACAAGAGGATTGAAACTATTTACTTACCAAGCGCTATTACCCTTGGTGTGATGGGTAAGGTCATCTCTCTCTCAACAGACATCTTGGTGGAAAAAGCCTTTAAAACACAAAAGGAACTGATTTGAATGATGATACCCAAAATCATTGAAATATTTTTCCTTTGTTTATGTTGACAGTATTGAGAGTGCATGTGTAAAATTTTAAATATAATTACGTCAGCCAAGATGAAGATTGAGTCCTCTTTTTCTTGGAAGTACTTCATCAGAAGAAGGATGGCTGCTGTGACGATCTGGTTGTGGTTCAGCTTTGCACTGTCGCACTCACGTAGCAGATGTTCAATCTCCTTGTTCCACTGAAGTCTCTGGGTTTGAAAGAAGTTCAAAATTCTCCTTCCTTTCGTAAGAAGGGCTTCACTGAGACGTGTCTCTACCTCAATATCTGTGAGTGTGTGGAAGTGAGTGCAGAGGCCTCTTTTAGTAAAAAGAAATGGCCAATGCTCTTGAACCTCACATAAGGTGGGGGCAGGCCAAGAATTAAGCATGTGCCTCTGGTAAATATAAGTCAAAGACATATAAGTATTTACATCTGTTGTTTCAATTGCTTGAGGACCTGCTGATCTGAAGACAGTTGACATAGTCTGTCTTTTTGTCTCCAAAGTTTCAGTTGTTTCTCCTTCTGGTAGGGTTGTGGGTTGCCAGTTGATGCAACCATAGCTATCAAGTTCAGATCTCCCCCTTTTGATGGCAACATCACCCTCATTGTTTTCCCTGGTAGACCTTTTCCTTGGCTGCCGGATTCTGCAGCTGACATTGTCTCTATTTACATTTTCAACTCTTGTTTTAAGCTGTTTGAGTAGGGAATAATAACCACAGCCTAATTGCTCACCTTCTGCAGTCTTATCTGCAAAGGTAGCGGGATACTTAGATACAATAGCTCTAGCTGCCTCCCCACAAGCAGCTCTGTTAGGGTTGGGGCAGTGTACTCGCATTCCTTCTACAACAGTCCTAATCATTATTCTCCTGTCTTCTGGGTGAGCCATTCCACCAGATGCCAAGGCCTGTGAAAGTCTTGTTGGCATCTTCTCCCAGGGAACTGAAAAATTGCTGATCCAGGAGGTGTTGCTTACATTTGGTTGTGTGGAAGGGAGTTGACCTGATGCTTGTGCAGAACAGAGTGGATTACCCTGTAGTGGCACTTGCACAGTTGTTGAGCAGGTGGTTTCAGGTTCCTTTGGGTTGTTTGAAGAGCCAGACTCCACTTGGTCGTCGATATTCACACACACACATAAACACAGCAGAACAATTCCACATTAACTATGTACAGATGGGTTTTTTGGAGTATTTATTGAGTAATACTCTTATATGAGACACAAAAGCAAGAGTGTTGGAGAAATAATACCAATGGCAATGAAAGCTAGTTTTCGTTTTGAAAGCTAGATTTTTTATGAACTATGAACTGAAAAATAAAGTACAATTTCAAAATAACTCTCAAAATAACTAATTTACAACTATTTTCAAGATAGGTCTGAAACCATTTATGACATTAATGCACTCACCTTTTCTGAATACTTGAACAAGTCTTTGACTTTGAATTGATGTCAAGAAAGGCTTGATATCATCAGGCTCAACAAACAGGAGATCTTCTCTGTTTCTGACAACAATAATGTCTGTCAGGTGCTCAATAACTGCCCTCTTTGTCTCTTCATGCAGGTCAGGTAATGCCAGGTTAATTTCATGATGTAGGCTGCCACTGTCCATATCTGCAATGAATTAAGAGGATGATATTGAATGATGCAAAGATACAACGGTTAAACCTGAAGCGATATACACTGGCAGAGGGTAGTAATCAAACAAACTGTCTGTTTGAACACATATGAATCTTTTTTCAGAATTGTGTAGACAGTGAAGTCCAAGGTTGATCAGTATCACAGATTGAAGGATGTCCAAAACAAAGTGTACTTGTTTGTGACTGATGAGGATCACTGAGATTTTTCCAAAGATGTGGCCACATTCATCATGACCCATCGCAACAACAAGCCCTTTGCAATATTTTGTTCCTTTGTAAACTACTGCTGATACCTCTGACGTAGTTTCTTTCATCAAGCCAGCTGTCCTGACAGACTCCTGAATTAGACCATTGTACAACTGCTCATCATATTCACTAGTTTCACCAACTGCTTGAACTGCTGGAGCAAACAATGGTCCACTGCTGAGGTACGCCTGAAGCAGCTGGTGCCTTTCTGCCAGTGTTTTACAAAGGTGAAAAAAGTTGTGCAGTTTCCGGGCGCATTCCTTGAAATACGAATGCTTACTCTCAAACCGGAGAGTCCACAAACGAATAAGAGGCCCAAAGTGCAAAAAGAGGTCACTATAGTGCAGTAAATAGTGATGCTTGGGCTTGAGTGGGTGATTAGGGAAAATTGTGTGTCTTATATGAACATACTCCTCAGTTATTATCTTAAGGTATGCAATCTGGTCATGATGGATCTTGGGAGCACATATGAGCTCAACCCTTTCCTTGAGCTGTAGATACAGTTGCCAGACCTGACTGTCCTCAGGATTTTTTATCCTGTCACCAACCAACAATGGCAACAGTTGCAACAGACACCAGTTCTGTGCTGCAGAACCAGAAAGTTTTTTGCCACACTCCTTAACCTCACATGGTTTACTGAGACTATCATTCCCTGAGTATTTAAACTGTGTGATTGACCTGTTTAGTTGTGCATAAGTGAAATGCTTTTCCTGTTTGACTAAATGACTGATGTACAATGCCAAGTCATTAGAGACTACACCTTCAAATAAATCATGACCCAAACATGGGGGAAGCCCAGTGCAGACATGAAAATATTTCAGAGAATTGAAAGGTGAGTCAAACTTTACCCCCTGTACCATGTGTTGGGTTCAATATTGAGGAGGGATAGAGGAGGTAATAAACTTCCATAATAACAACACTGGTCCGGCCGGGTGGAGTCAAACGATGATTTAAATGCACACGCGTGGGAAGATCGCCCCGCTGTACGCAGACAGCGCCGATCCCCAACTTACAGAGCATAAGCAGGTGTTTTATACCTTTCAGGGCTTAAATTCACTACACCCCTAAACGTCACTCAGATACAGTTCATACATAGGTTTCAAAACCACAATGACTTAAGACAGTTTAAAAATAACATTGTCTCCATCTCCACAACAGATGCTTCCTGTCATCTGACTTTCACTTCCCGTCTGGAAAACCAAACTGTTCCTCTTTTTGCAGAGACAATTTTAGAGTTACAAGCAAACATGATTAACCTTTCACCTATAAATGAGATAAAGTCTACTGTGTGTTTGTATGTCATCATGAACTGCACTCAGTTTCAACTTGTAACCTTTTCCACCAGACAGAAGGCCAGCACATACACATTTCAGATTATAACAAGCATTCAAAAGCATTTAAGATTATAGATTCAACTCAACAGTTTAGAGTGGTTATAACTGCACCTGTAATAAAGGCTAATTGGGTACCAATATGTTTAAACATCTGAATACAATATCAATACTGTAGATTGTATTATTAATGCAATGGTAATGATGATTATTGACAATAGCAGTAAAATATATTTCTAATCCCCCACACATGTCTTGGTCAGTGGTGGATAGCTGTTGTACACTCTCCTTGTGACCAGTGATGGTTCTTTTTGGACCAAGCTTTAGTGGTGTCTTTTCAAAGTCTGTCCTTTCAATCAAGCAGTATCTACAAAAATGTGTACTACAACTGAAGTTTTCAGTGAAACCACCTAAGCAGTGTGAACCAAGATTATCTCCACAAATGGAAATCAAGGCCGCTTTGAGGGTATTTCCATCATCTGTCTCAATCCCTGTATCTTCTAGATCTTTAAGGTCTGTGATAATCAGTGTTGGGTAAGTTACTTTAAAATAGTAACTTAGTTACATTACTAGTTACTTCTATCAAAAGTAACTTAGTTACTTCAAGTTACTCGTTACTTTCAAAGTAACTAGTTACTAGGGAAAGTAACTTTGGTTTTACTCAGAATTATCTTGTTAATGTGTTGCTTCCATAACTTTGCCAGTCTTCTAGCTTGCTTACTTGCCTCAGTGCACTGTGCCACCTACCAATAGAAAGGAAAAGATAATGTGCATATTTCCACGAGAGAAATCCCACGCCTGGACCGTCGTTGACCGCTGCCATGATTCTAGCCTACGTCACAGCGTCATGTGTGCCTTTTACATCCAACACAAAAACTGCAGTCGTGGTGCTTTGATTGTACTCAGAACTCGGAAATTCTGCCTTCTGAATAGGAAGATGTAGGAACACCACACTGCAGATGAGCTGCATACAGGGCTGGACTGGGACAAAAAATCGGCTCGGGCATTTTGACTAGAGACCGGCCGCCATTATAGGAAAAATCATAAAGCCTTTGAATGAAAACAAACGCTGTTGTGACAGTGATGTTCACTGTCTTGATGGTATATATGCATCAATCTATCAATCCTTTGTTGTAAGATTCAGATAATTATTTTTTAAAAGTGAGACATTTTAAATGAGAATAAGAAAGAAAAGTATTTCTTTGTGCCCACCTCTCCCTGTTAATGCCCTACCTGGCCCCCCTGGCAAAACTTTGCTAGATCCGCCCCTGCACAGTTACCAGCTGTCAGCTACATAAAAAAAGGATCCTGGGGTTATCTGTCTCTCAGAAACAGTTCATAACTTCAACTCATTCATGTCACCTAAAAGGTAAACCTGTATCTCCATCACCTGTTCAGCTCTGATGATTCAGTAAGGACATCTCCTGGTTTCATCTTCATGTTTCCCTCTCACCAGATAAACAAACCGACATCATGACCAGCAGCTTTTTTGCAGCTGTGGCTCCAGCAAACATCAGCTGATAGTAGAAATTAATATTAAATAAATTCTAACAACAGCTGATCAAGCTTAAACGTGCTGCTGTTGTTTAACGCGACATCAGCTGGTTTCCTCTTTCTGGCGCAAAGTGGGCGATAAACAAACCAGAGAGCCGATCAGCTGATCATTGATCAGTTTTCATGATTGAAGTAGAAACGGGAGAGAGAGGGGAAGAATGAAAGAAGAAGAGGCAGCTGTGCAGCAAAGACACAGAATAACTCCAGCTTTGTGCCTTTTTCATTGTAGCTGAATTACGGGACAAACTGTTCTTTTTCACCTCAATAAGAAACGCGTAATATTTTCTCTGAATACCAGACGGGACGGTTGGCAACTCTAATAACTTATGAACAAAATAAAGTTCAACAGTTCATCATTAACATCATAGCACCCACCCAGCTGTATAGAAACTCCGTCATGCTAGCTAGTACGCAGTACGGAAAAAGTCAGCACAACGAAAATAAACTCCACCTAAACTTGGTTTATATCTGACCCAGATAGACTGCAGGTCATAACTTCTTACCTGAAGTTCACACTTGGACCGGCGGCCGCCTCGGGTCTCTTTTCCTCCTGCCTCCCCTTTCCCTCATCCACCTGCTGCCTCCACCACTTGCTAATGTTACAGAATCTGTGGAAGCTCCGCGATAGCCACCACACGAAGTAACGAGTAACGACCCTATCTAAATCCCAGTAACGACTAACGCGTTCCTGATTTTGGCAGAATAACTAGTTACCGTGCTCGTTACCACAATAGTAACGTAGTTACTGTAACGCGTTACTTAATAACGCGTTAGTCCCAACACTGGTGATAATACTTGAGAAAACTTTCTCCTGACCAAATGTCTTGAAGTCCCTTTCTCTGCACAGCATCACCAACTGCATGGGATCAACTGAAGAGCGATTGTGTGGCTGGACCTCACCTAGACTCATGTAAACCCCTAAAACTTTATGTTTTTTCTTCCCTGACCCAAGAGGATTCACAACCTCAAATCCATCCTGGTAAGGGATGATGGACAATGAAGAAGGATTGTCTTTTAACAGAGCATTTTCTTTTACATTTCTTCCATCTGCCACATCCTCTACAACCATGTTGGAAGAGGTATGATTTTTGGATTGGTGATATTGCTCTTTAAAACTTGACTGTCTAAGGAGGGATTTAAATGTCTCTTTGATGGAAATGTACTGGCAAATGCATTCCTTTCCAGCAGCATCACTTCCCAGATAAATCTGGGTGGGTTCAACATAGTCAAAATGCTGCTTGTAAAATGTTCTTCTTGTTTTGTCAGATCTGAGTATTCCTTTGTTGTATATTGTGAAGACATCCTCTTTAGAGAGATTTTGAATAATCATTTCTATCTCAGTTTGTGGTATGTCTAGCTCAGAAAGCTTGCCCTTCAACTTGTCAAAAACATCTGACATAGAAGTGCTATGGACATGCTGAAATCCATCAAGAATACACTGTATTGTGCTCGCTGGCAACAGCATCTTGGCTTGCATTTTCAGGTAGAAAAGAGCCAAATTATGTAAAAATGTCTCTTGTTGATTATCACACTCCTCTAGATGATCACATGGAGTTGGAGTCAGATTCTCCTCAGAAGTACAGTCTATATTTTCGGGGAGAGTTGACACCTGAGTTGTTATCACCGGCTTATGTTTCCTGGATAAATGTGTGGCAAAAGATGAGCGCACTCTGAAATGTTTGTGGCAGTCATCATAAGGACAGACAACTTTCTTGCCATCTTTAATATGAAATCTCAAGTGAGTGCATAATGCTGAAAAACTCTCTGCCACATAGAAACATGCCTCAACTCCACAAGCAAGATTTCCTTTAAAATGGGTGTGTTTAGTCTGAGCCCTGCGATAGCGGTGGTTCCTGTGCATATGGAATCTGAATGCAGAAAATGTTAGATGGGAAGAAGGACATTGCTCTATTCCACATGTGAATCGATAATTAGCTGTGTGCTGATGTTTCTTCGTATGATAACAAAATTGTCTTAATTCTGAACTACAAACACCACAAAATTTACACCTGTACATGGCTGCATGTGTCTGAATTTGACTTAACTTTTAATTTGCAAAGAGCATGGCAACAACACAACAGTGACTGAAAAACATCTCAATCTATTATCTGTTTGTTCTATTATTAAAGAAGGGATCTACATTGCTTGGGTTGTATCAAAAAATGGGAAAAAGTTAAAAGAAAAACTATCTATAGATCAATGTTATTAACTTAAACCATGCAGACCCTGAAACACTGGAGGAAAAATTTTGGAGGGTCTGTCAAGCTGACGTTAAACCCCTTAACAATGGCACTGCAACTAACTGCGACTAATTTACAGACCACTATACTGTCTTGCTTTTTAAATGGAACCTATGAAACAATAAACCACAGTTGAGATTAGAGCAGGCTAACCTGCATCAGAAACTTCAAAACTGGATTAGATTGTTTTAGCAGTCTTTAAATTTCCAAAAAAATGTTGTCTACCTTTATTCTCACTAAATATGTCTTTTTACCTGCTGTTTTGTCTTGTCTCTCAAAGAACTGAGGCTACATCACACTGTCAGCGCGGCCAGCAAGGGCAGGAGGACAGCAATGCACCACACTGGGCAGGAAAAGACAGAGAGACAATTGTTAATTTAATGTTGCATTTATTTAACCCTTGAAAAATATATTTACATAAGTAAATAAAAGAAAAAAAACACACAACCCATCTTTTCCAGAATAATTCAACTAATTGCTCTTTTGACCAACCTAACACAGACGTTACATGGTTTTCCTATGAAAAAGACCCTGGAAGACGTTGTATTAAAGGAAAAAAAACATGCACCCCTTCCCACTTAAAAAAATAATAAATATTAAACTTAGGTTGGAGTTCCTGGCGCCACCAACCTAATGTTATATTAACTTTTTAATGTTGTGTACTGCAGCTCACACAAAATTAAATAAAGCAGGCTAACCTACACGAGCAAGCTCAAAACTGGTTAAGATTGTTTTAGCAGTCTCTAAATTTCCAAAAAAAAAAAGTTGTCTTTCTTTATTCTCATTAAATGTGTATTTTTACCTGCTGCTTTGTCTTGTCTTTCAAAGAGCTGAAGCTAAATGTCCCACTGTTAGCGTGGCCAGCTTCTCAATAGTCATAGAACAGAAGCGCAGGAGGACAATGCACCACACTCGGCGGGAAAAAGACAAAGACTGTCGTTGCGCCTGTGTTCCTCGCCCCTCCCCGTGGAAAATATATATCTAAATATATATTTAAATAAAAAAAGAAAAAAAAACACACACAACCTATTTTTTCCAGAATAATTCAGCTAATGTGCTATTTCGACCAAGCTAACACCGATTTTAAGCCTCCCCTCCCCCCCACACACACAAAAAATATATATGCTCTTAAAAATTAATAAACGAGTATGTTAGGTAGGAGAGTCCTTTGCATTACCTTATGACGTCCCGTTTGCAGTTTCCACACAGAGGTCCAACAATAACGAGGTGCAAAATCTTTTGTCCTCTCGAGCATATCGTAACGAAGAGTTAACAAAGTTGGCCTGTCTTTCCTCTCCTGTCAATCACTGGATCACAGGTCATGTCAGTCAGGATATGGAGTGGTGGTTGGTAGAGGTAGGTGGGTGGGCGGGGCCAGCATGCATTCAGTGTGTGTTTCACTAAGTTGGGTTGACTAGTTCCCAGAAGAGTTCTGTACATGTTGCACGTTCAGTAAATGAGCAATTCAGTTACTGCTCGACTGAGAAGCCTCCGCCAAATTATTACAATATTCTCCACTGACTGAAGTTCGCCGTTCTGCGTCTTTTTAAAATAACTTTATTCACTACTTGTCACAAGTACAAAATTACACAAAAACAGACAGCAGCAACAACCTAAGTGAAATCCAACAACAGAATAGTGGCAAGTAAAAAAATTAACAAAAGGAAGTGTGAATCTTGTTCAGGGTTAATCAGAGATAAGTGATGGAGATGCAGCAATGTGAATTCTGCTTTTTTTATTTGTAGTCAACCTTATAGTCTTTACATATGAATGGAAGTCAATTAAGAAAACACAGAATTTTGGGAGAGATTTGGAGAACCTTGAGGAAAATCTGGAAATGGTTGGCAGTGAAAGAGTTAAAATGTAATGCACTATTGCAACCAACCACTGAAAGAGTAAAAATACACAAACAGTATGATGAACCATTCAAATCACATAATACAGTAGCACTACTGCTAATGTGTTAACGGTAGGTATAACTACTACCGCAATTTTAAAAAATACAGTAAGTAAATGTAAATAACCTTAATATACCCATACTGCAAAGCAAATTACAGTAATTAACTGTAGAAATGTTTTCAGGTAAGTTACTGGGCATTTTGTGGTATTTTACTGTGAAAAATACAGCAAAGGTTAACAGTGAATAATTGATTAAATATGTCATTAACTAATTTGAATTGTACATAAATACATAATGACACATTTTAAATGAAATAAATGGATAATTAATTATTAATATATTTCTTTAATTATGTACTTTTTAAAATTAATTACTGAAATAATTAATTCATTAGTGATGTCTTTATTTAATACATCCATTAAAATTCTTGCTATTTTACTCAAAATAAATTTAAGACATCAATATTAAATGTTAAATTATGACAATGAATACATGCAACTATAACTGATTACATAAAAATGAGGATTTCTTAAGCTAAAGCAAAAGTGCTGATTCATTTGGCATGCTACTCTCAAATGTTTTCCCTAATAACAATAACATAATTAAACTTTAGCCACAAGAGGGCAGCAGCATTAATATAAGTCACATGTACAACTTCTTGCACGTTTTAAATGGTTTTAGAAGAAAAACCTTTGAAAAAGATTTCAAAGTAAGGATATGTCAGTATAAAAATAAATGTAGCGTTTAAGTTGCAAATTTCAAGTCAAATCACAAACAACAATATCTGACCTGAGTGTTTCCAGTTTCCAGTTTCCAGTCTTCAGTCCAGAAAACAGTCTTGTCAAACCTGAGTCCTGGAGGTTGTTGTTACTCAGATCTAGAGCTCTGAGCTCACAGTCTTCTAGTTGAAGGGAGGAGGACAGAGCTTCACATGCTCTCTCTGACAGGTTACAGCTATTCAGACTAAAAAAAGATATAAATCATCATAAATAAAGTTACAATAAATTAAATAATAGAAACTTTATAACTTACAGAGCTTTTTTACAGGCTTTGACCACTGGCAGCAGCCTCAGAAGAGCCTCCTCTGAAGCAGAATATTTCTTCAGGTCAAACACATCCAGATCTTCTTCTGATGACAGTAAGATGAAGACCAGAGCTGACCACTGAGCAGGAGACAGTTCATCTGTGTAGAGACTTCCTGATCTCAGGGACTGTTGGATCTTCTCCACTAGAGAACAATCATTCAGTTCATTCAGACAGTGGAACAGATTGATGCTTTTCTCTGCAGACAGATTCTCACTAAGCTTCTCCTTGATGTACTGGACTGTTTCCTGATTGGTCTGTGAGCTACTTCCTGTCTGTGTCATCGGGTCTTGCAAACAAGTTTGATTAGTCTTCAGACCCAAGAGAAAACGAAGGAACAAGTCCAGGTGTCCATTGGGGCTCTGTAAGGCCTTGTCCACAGCACTCTGATAAAAATATTTCTCTGTCTGAGAGCTTGTTTCTTCTTCTTCCAGCAGATTGAGTCCAGAGTTGATGAAGGTCAGATGGACATGAAGAGCAGCCAGAAACTCCTGAACACTGAGATGAACAAAGCAGAACACCTTGTCCTGGTACAGTCCTCTCTCCTCTTTAAAGATCTGTGTGAACACTCCTGAGTACACTGAGGCTGCTTTGATATCGATGCCACACTCTGTCAGGTCTGATTCATAGAAGATCAGGTTTCCTTTCTGCAGCTGATCAAAAGCCAGTTTTCCCAGTGACTCAATCATCTTCCTGCTCTCTGGACTCCAGTGTGGATCTGTTCCAGCTCCTCCATCATATTTGATCCTCTTGACTTTGGCCTGAACCACCAGGAAGTGGATGTACATCTCAGTCAGGGTCTTGGGCAGCTGTCCTCCCTCTCTGGTTTCCAGCACATCCTCCAGAACTGTAGCAGTGATCCAGCAGAAGACTGGGATGTGGCACATGATGTGGAGGCTTCGAGCTTTCTTGATGTGGGAGATGATCCTGCTGGCCTGCTCCTCATCTCTGAATCTCTTCCTGAAGTACTCCTCCTTCTGTGGGTCAGTGAACCCTCTGACCTCTGTCACCATGTCGACACACTGAGGAGGGATCTGATTGGCTGCTGCAGGTCGTGTGGTTATCCAAAGGCGAGCAGAAGGGAGCAGGTTCCCTTTGATGAGGTTTGTCAGCAGCTCATCCAATGAGGTGGACTTTCTTGTTTCAGTCAGGATTTTAGTTTTGTTGAAGTCCAAATTAAGTCGACACTCATCCAGACCATCAAGTATGAACACAACCTGGAAGTCTTCAAGCCTGCAGATTCCTGATTCGTTAGTTTGATTAAAGAAGTGATGAACAAGTTCCACCAAGCTGAACTTTTCCTCTTTCAGCACATTCAGCTCTCTGAAAGTGAATGGAAATATGAACTGGATGTCCTGGTTGGCTTTGTCTTCAGCCCAGTCCAGGCTGTATTTCTGTGTTAAGACTGTTTTCCCAATGCCAGCCACTCCCTTTGTCAGCACTGTTCTGATTGGTTCATCTCTTCCAGGTGAGGCTTTAAAGATGTCTTCTTGTCTGATTGTTGTTTCTGGTCTGTCTGGTTTCCTGGATGCTGTTTCAATCTGTCTGACCTCATGTTCATCATTGACCTCTGCAGTCCCTCCCTCTGTGATGTAGAGCTCTGTGTAGATCTGATTCAGGAGGGTTGAGTTTCCTGCTTTAGGGATGCCCTCAAACACACACTGGAACTTCTTCTTCAGTTGGGCTTTAAGTTCACGTTTACAGAGTGGAGCAAATATTTCTGAAGGTAAGAAATTCAGAAAAAAATATTATACAATAAATATCACAGCCTTTCAGTACCCTGAAAGGATGAATGTCTACTGGTTCATTTCTTGAGCTATTCAGTCTTTAGAGAAATTCTCTTACTGCTCTGCAGATGGTCAGCCATCTCATGTTGCTTAAGACTCCTCAAGAAGTGGAGTGTGATCTTCAGAAATGCTTCTCTGCAGCTCTTTCTTTCATCTTCATCCTCACCTTCAAATATCTCCTCATCCTCCATCTGGCTCTTTAAAGTTTCTGGGTGATCTGGACTCAGAAGCTTCTGGATCTTCTTCAGCTCGTTCTTCACAAACATGGTGATGTTTTCCTCCAGCAGCTGGAAAAGAAGACTATATGAATTACCCAGTGGTAAATGGACTGGTTCTTATATAGCTCTCTTTGATACTCTGTGCACACAAAGCATTTTATACAACATGCCTCATTCAACCAAGCACATTGTTCTATGCTTAAATACTTTCTTTCACACTCTGATGGATGCATCAGAGGGCAGCTTGGGTTTAGTACGTTACCCAGTACATTTGCCAGCCAGGGTTTGATTCACAAACCTTCTGACTAGTAGCTGACCTGCTCACCTCCTGAGCTACAGTCACCCCAATCTGACTGAAATCATGGAGCCCAAACTCTGATTTATGTTGGACACACTGACAATCCTCTGGTCCACAAAGTGCAGCATAGAGGTGACTGAAAAGAACAAATGTAAACGTAGTACTACAAACCATAACCACAGAGTCCAGGTGTGTTTGATGTTGCTGTGCAGACTGACCAGTGGAAACCTCTGCTCTCTCCTGGTCCACTCTGTGGAGGAGTAATGTATAATTAGCTCATGTTATGTCTGTCCACACACAGACACAAGCTAAAGGTCCATGAAGTGATGTTTGGATGGGTTCAGTCAATCAGATGACTGTCATGGTGAAGCTTTGCTAGTCCTGGTGATCCCACTGAGAATTAACAACTCAGTTTCCAGATGTCTGTAGTTTTCTGCTCAGTTTCTTTAGTCCCAACAGCTCTTACCATCTCCTGCATAAAGCTTTCCCTCCATTCTCAGATGCCCTGGAACAAGGTGCTCTCTTTATATCAGTGACTGGTTTAAAGTGCCAACTTGCAGTGCTCGCCAAACTTTGTGTCAGCAAAAGTAGTTCTAATGTTTCTTACATTTATTACATTTTTACACACACAAATCAATGAACGCAAAAACATAAACTTTTCAGATATTTTGTTTTACAATGTTACAAAACTCAGTTCACAACTACACAGTCTGATTTACAAGTACAAAATATTTATGACCACAGTTTGAGCCGATGTATGTCCCGAGTCTGTGGACTCAGTAGTTTTGTGTTGATTGTTATTATTGTTAGGCTTCAAACTTTCTTCTTACTTAACGATTAAGTCCCTGTATTCCACCGTTATATGGAAATCAGCCATTATAACTTGTGTCAAATCTACTTGTACCTCACAGTTTTCTAAGTACACAGAGAGCAGTAAACCTCAGAGCAGCAGCACATCAGACTGTGTGCAAAAAATCTAGAAGAGAAAATATTTTGACCCATTTCTAAATGATTCTTGTGACCATGCTGCACCACAACATCTGATCTCTGGTTTCCTGACCTCTTCAATCCCACTTTAATACTTGACTAAACTCATTTTCCTGTTTAGGTGTTGAGGCAAAGCCGCCCATCTACAATGCAGGCAACAGCAAATGGAGCTATTTTTTATTCCCTTTGGGTTTTTTCTACTTTTGTGCTACAAAATGTTCAAGCTGATTAAATTCATTAGAATAAAAGTTCAGATAATTTTCTCATATTAATGTTGGAGGTAGAAATTCAGGTAACTTTGCACAACAACTGGCAGAAATTTCCTTCAAAGATGGAGTTTTTACTTTAATACTGTGAGTACATTTCCGAGCCTGTACTCTTTTACCTTTACTTGAGTAAAGAAGTTGAATCAGTATTTCAGCTTTAAGAGGGTATTTTAACACAAACATCAGTCCTTCTACTTAAGTATGTTTGACACTTTGTTTACGCCTAAATTAACTTTACTGTTAACGAGTTTTCATGTTTCTGTAATCCACCAGTGTGCTCATGTTTTTTTAAGTGAAAACATATTTTAATGATCAAATATAATTATTTTTGTTATTTGTGGATTTTAAATGTCCTTGACAGAGACAGATGATAATCATCATCCTGCACTGTGGTCTCAGGTTTGGTCGAGCTAGCACAAAGAATGGCTGCTATGTTGAACTTCCTCCTGGGATCTACACTAAGAAGTGAGTCCAACATTAGCAGGGTCTCTTTCCTTTATCTGGATTCACTTTAGCATTCACAGTCACGTGAAGCTTGTTATTAACTCGATAAGTCAACCCAGGGTTTCAGCTGAGCGTTCACATGAAACACATGGTGTTGGCAGCATCTGATCAATCACATTCATGGAGACGTGTATCAGCAACAGAGCAGCTGAGTTTGCAGAAGGAAGTCAAACTAAACCACAGGAACAATATGAGGAGATTACACACATAATAAAATACTAGCAGTAACACAGCTGCTGCAGACAAATCAGTCGTGTGATCGTGTGTGAGAGGAGAAGGACTGTAAAGGAGTTTGGTATTAAACGCTCTGTATGAATGTGGGAGCATTTGAAGGGCTTTAAAAAGGCCAATATAAAATAAAAGGCAGCAAAATTGCTGACTGTGAAAGTCACCAGACTTATCAGAGCTCTGTGATTAAGACCTGTAAGAACACCTATTTGTACTTGTTGGCATTATATCAAATACACACGTATATTAAGCCTTTGTTTGAACTCTGGTTGAATTTGTTACTTTCAGACTGTGAAACATCACAGAGGCTGCAGCTGCAGATCTTTTTTTTCACCTGGAAATTTACTTTAAATGTTAGATGGAAAATGTATTGCTCAGTTTAACCAAAGTAGAGATGGACCAATCCGATATTACGTATCGGTCCGATACTGACCCAAATTACTGGATCGGATATCGGCGAGAAATAAAAAATGTAATCCGATCTGTTAAATATCAAAAAAGCACCTCACAAAACTTGCTACACGGCGTAACTCAGGTCATAACCGTAGCACGTAGCAGCAGTGTGCATCACGTGATAGAGCGGCTGTGTGTATTTGTAGCCTTGCTAGCAAACCAGCATTTCATCTATGAGGAAGTTTTCCCAGAGAGAAGTAAAGCAAGTGTGTAAGTTCATCTCTGAATGTTTGTAAAGCATTCCCACCTTAAGCTTAACAACAGATATATGGAGGGACTGCCTCTCTCTCTCTCTCTCTCTCTCTCTCTCTCTCTCCTGCTGCTACTTCAATCATGAAACTGCTTACTGATCAGCTGATCGTCTCTCTTCTTAGTTTTTGGCCCACTTCTCACCAAAAAGAGGAAAATAGCGGGTGAACAACAGCAGCACTATTAAGCTTGATAAGCTGTTGTTAGAATTTATTTAATATTATTTCTACACCAGGATCTTTTTCTATGCAGCTGACGGCTGGTAACTGTGCAGGGGCGGATCTAGCAAAGTTTAGCCAGGGGGGCCGATAGGGCATGAACAGGGAAAAGGGGGCACAAAGACATACTTTTCTTTCTTGTTCTCATTTAAAATATCTAGCTTTCAATAAATAATTATCTGACTCTTACACCCAAAGTTTTAATCTTGTGTAAAATATATAGAAGTCCATTACTGTATATAGTAACTGTTAAGTCTAATATAGCCTAGTAAGCTATACTACTTTTTCCTTTGGGAAGATACCATCTGTGCAGTCTGCAATTCTGTTGAAGAAAGATGTTGAATCTATTTAATTATTCTTGAAAAATAATTTCTTTCTGTGCATTTTCCCCCTGCATCAAATTAAATTTGATTACATCGATTAAGCATCATGAGCTGGAGGGTGGGGGGTGGTTCCCTATTTTTTTTTTTTTGCTGGGAGTTTGCAACCCTATTAGTTAGGTTGCTTGATATTTCTGCTAAGTACTCTTTAAAATACCAGAATAGGGAGGATGGAGCAGGTTTAAGTTTATTAGATTGATCAGTGTTGCTGAACTATGAAATATTTTGTTGTATTTTTTACATACAGGTATAACAGAATAGCTTTAGTGTTGTTATTTATTTAAACTTGAGTATAAACTTATACAAAATGCAGCAAGATATTAAAAAAACGTTTTGTTGATTAAAAAACACACTATATCGGATTCATATCGGTATCGGCAGATATCCAAATTTATGATATCGGTATCGGACATAAAAAAGTGGTATCGTGCCATCTCTAAACCAAAGTAAGAACAATAATCCATAAACCTTCATAAAGACAAACATCTCCCCAGAACATTGAGCTGCTGAAGTGTCACTGAAGGGAAAAACTATTTGTCCTCCTCCATCCAGCAACACCTGAAACACCTGAGTGGAAGCTCCTCCCTACACTGTGTTTGAAGCAAAGCACAAAGGAGACACCTGCTGGAGCAGCTGGAGTCCTACAGACACTCAGCCTCTTCACTACACAAACACCTCCTACAACATCCACTCTTTCCACTCTGACTGCTGTGTTTGTGGAAACACTCCAACACACACTGCTTCACATACCAACATAGAAATGTGTGTGAAAAAGAGCTGAGCTGATATTAAACATGAGGATTTATTCATAAATACAGAGTCAGGAACAACATCTAGACACACATTACCTCTCAGCAGCAGAAGAACATCCTTTAAAGTTCATATAAAAATCCTTCGACTTGTTGCTCTTTAAGGAAACACAGCTGGGTTCAGGTCCAGGAGATTCTGGCCTCTTATTGATCCTAAAAGAAAAACAATAAATGTAACAGCTTCATGAGATAGGAAGGAAAAACTGGAAATATTAAATTAAAGACATGATGAACAATCTGGAACTCATAAAAATAATGTACTTACTCTTTGTCACATAACAGTCTTTTGTTAAAGTTTACAATAACACCCTTGCTTAGTCTTTGCTCTGTACTGCAGTACTTGCACTGGTTTCACTGGACAAGTCTGCATGTGAATCTACAACTGATCTGACATTGTGGCACAAACACAGTAAACAAACACTACGAGCACCTTGTTTCATGTGCAGTGGCTTTCTTCTCATTCTGTTACTGAACACTGTATGAAAAGCCTCTCACTGCCAGCATCCTTCCAGCCCCACAACAACAAGACCAACTCACATCTTCACAACACCAAGAATTTTTCCCCTTTTCTTTGGAGAAACTGAGAAGCCAATAGGATTGTAGCTCAAACTTGCCCACAGTCCTGCTTCATCACTGCTCACTCCTACCTGTGTTGGTGCTGAGTGGACAGTCATAGCCTGCTGCTAGCATGAATGCTAAATGTACTGCTGTGGATGATCAGCAGAAAAAGATGTTGTCAGTTTGACTGTTTGCTGTATTTAAAGTGTTTTTCTCAGTTCATCTGTATTCAAAGTGCATTCGGGGCTTTAGCTGACAGCTCTTTGTGCTAACAAACTAAACTCTCTTAGTTTAAGCCAACAGACTTTACCAAACACAAAGCCTGCTGCTGCCTCAATGGGTTAGCTTGTGTGACTGGTGTTTACACCAATGAAATCTAAATCACACTAATGTGTCCTCCAAGGTGTTTGGTGGGAGCACTGAGTGAAACATAAGAGCTCTGGTAAAATAACAAACAGGGCTGTGAGAGCAACTGAAGTGATAAAAATACTGTTTAAAGATAAAAACACTTTGATGTTCTCTCGTCACCTAACAAAGTCCAAACCCTGTGAACTATTTTAGCTTTAATAATTGTGGATTCAGGTATCCTGAACCCATCTTTGGACATTTGTAATGAAATATTTGAAAACTCCATCAAAGACTCCTGATGTGGCTGTTTGGAGAAGGAAAAGAGGGACAAAGTGGAGCGTCGAGCTGAGGCTTCATTCACTGCAAACCTACAGTTATGTTTCCTTATTTCTGGTGTTTGCATGTTCACAGCTGAAATAAAGCTGCCTCTTTGACTTCATCCTGTTGTGTTTGGGTCCAATCCTGCCTGCCACACAGCGCTACAGGACAAAGTCTAATATTTTTATCTTTTTAATGAATCTTTGGTCATATTTATCCAGGAAAACATAAACATGTAAAGGAGTCATCACAGGTCTCTGACCTCGTTGGTCCAGGTTCACCACTGAAGTTTGGAGGGTCAGGTTTGGACCAGTCACTCCTCACAGAAGGACAGCTGGATCCTGCAGACTGTGACCTCTGACCTCTGCAGACACAAACATGTTTTATTCAATGATCAATTCTCTGATGAAGTGATTGAAGCAGCCGTGATCACACAGACTGCAGATAATGCAGCTGTTTCCTGTCAGTAACAGTCCTCTTAGATTAGAGTTCAGCTTTTTAAAGGAAAACAAATGTCCCTGAATGCAACAGTGAGACACAGTCTGCCTGTGTGGCTGTGATAGCTGCCGTTAGGAGCGCTCATGTGTTTGCAGTTAGACGAGGAGATGTTACCATCATGGACACGTTAACAAATCCTGCAGTTTCACGTGGCACAAACACTTTGTGTTCCTGTCATCTGCAAGCAACAGGAAGTTCATTAATAAAGGCGGGATGGAGACGTGACTGTGATGGTTCTCCTTCATCCAGCTGTTACACACATCTGGGCTCACACGACGAGCCTTTGTCTAATACAGCAGCTGCTCTCTGAACACTTTTCTGAAGAGGAGCTGCACAAACCTTTGTTTGCTTTCTAGAGCAGCGTATCAAAGTCAAACTACCCACTGCTAGCAGCTGTTTCTATCATAGTTTAGGATCCAGATGTGTGAGGTCTAAATTTACACCTCTGATTAAAATAAATAGTTAAAAACAGCCAATTGTGTCCAAATGTGTCTTAAACCAGATAAACTGACAGTTACAGCTGAGCCTGTGTGTCCTTGGAGACACTGCTCTGCTACAGAGATGCATTTTAGAAACCAGGAAACATCAAAATCATTTAAATCAGAGTTCTTGTTACTAACAGCTCACCTCTCTGCAGCAGAGAAATCAATGGGAGAAGTTCTAGACCGGCAACTCTTGAAGGACACAGAGCTGGAATCTGAATCAGAGTCTGAATCAGGTTCATGTCCATGTTGGTCCCTGTGAATAATGATGGAGCAGTGATGTGAGTGCTGAGCTGTGACATGGAGAAGAGTCATGGACAGTTAGAGATGGTCATCTCACCTCTGAGCTTTGGTCTGGCTCTCATGTTCCCCACACAGAGTGCTTTTAGAGGGAGGGACTCCCTCCTCTCTGTCCTCACACTGATCCATGCTGCTGAAAACATCCAGATGAACAGAATCAACTTTTTGGGGATTTACTGGATGATTGAGCATCAAGACACTTTTTAATATTTTACTAGTTTCTGAAGCTTTTTACCAACTTTGTTCAAATTGGTCTGCTGTCATTTTATTGTTGACAAAAAGAGATTTTGAGTTTGACTGTTGACGTTTCCATGTGGGACTGTTGCTGCAACACCAGGATGTTACTACAGAATACACTTTATATTGTGAGCACTTGGATGTTAGTCCAGTGGTCCTAAACTGACACACCTGCACCTGGATTCATTCTGACCAGATTTTAGCCCAACAGTGTTTCATACTTAATACATCAGACACAAACTCTGCAGCTGTCATTGTGTGCAGTGTGTGTGCAGTGTGTGTGCAGTGTGTGTGCAGCGGGACACCGTGTCCTATGACTGCTCTGGAGTTCCCTGTATTAAGCACGTAAACCTGTGACACAAAAATCATAAAACTCGGACAACCACAGACTGTTTTCCTTTCTAGTGATGAAGGAAAACGCTGGGCTGGCATGAAAAGGGGCATTTATTCCCTTCAAGGACCTGAAGCTTCATAAAGCACCCCTCCAATAGCCAAACCCACCTGTTCTCTGATTGGATTGTTAAATTTGTGATTGACATGACATTGGCCAATCAGATGAAAGGAAGAAAAATAGGGACGTACTAGTAACTTGAAACTTGAGTGCAGAGTTTCACACGTATTTCTTGGTTAAGTCCACACACAAATCATTTTTACGCCTACAAAACTGATTTACAAATACAAAATATTTATGACCACAATTTGAGCCCATACATCCACAGACTGATGGAGGCAGGAGAAGCTGCCTACAGTCATCAGTCAGTGGATCCACAGTAACATCGACTCTGAGTTCAGCTGCTGATCATCAACTAACTGTTTCTGTCTCATTCCCAGACTCTGATCTCACATAAAACGAAGCAGATTTATGCTGAAACTAAGCTGCACACAGCTGATGTTAGCCAGGAAAACAGTACAGACTGCTAACGTTACCTTAACATGGAGACGATCAACTGCGCCACAACATTCACGAAAGCGAAAGTAAAAGCGACGGAAGGAAACGATCAGAGAGGCGTTTGAGGGACGTTCAGAGTCAGGAACCTCAGAAACGGATCAGGCTGGAGTTTAATTCTGTTTTCATCTTTAGAAACATCTGGAAATAGTTATAAAAATGCTGCGTAATAAAGAAAAATAGTGTAGATTAGTTTGAGTTGTGTTTAGCTGAGCTGTGTCTTTAATCAAATCTAAACTGAAGAGTTCATTTTGTGGAGGAGCAGCAAGACTTTCAGTGTTACTCTCAGGAGAAAGCCTCCCAAATGTCTGTTGTCTTAATAGTGGAATTATCTGGAAAATGAACCAGTTCTTATAAGCTGCTTTTCTATATGAGCAGTCAAAGCATTTTATACAGCGTGCTTCATTCACACAAGCACTTCTTTTTCTAACAATGACACTATGATGGATGCATCGGAGAGCAAGTCGGGGTTCCATATCTTGCCCAAGGATACTGTGGCGTGCAGACTGGAGCAGCCAGGGATCAAACCTCCAACCTTCCAGTTAGTAATTCTACCTGCTGAGCTACAGTCTGTACTTCCTGAACAACACACTCTCCTTTTGTTTCTTTATTTCCAGTAGCAACCAGGACCATAATGAACCCTGACTCAACAGACACTCAGGATCCACCTGCCCAGTAAGTCACCCACTAACTGTAACTATCAGAGCCCTGACCTTCTGCAGAGACGAGTCACACTGAACACAGCAAGTGTCCCTGCTCTCAGATACAAAACCTGCCTTTAAAAGTTCAGAGTAATGAAATCAGCAGTTCTGATTCTAGAATCTGTAGTCTCACACACTTGTGCACTTTTGTTGTTTTGGTTCAGAGCTGCAGAGTAAACCGGTGGTGTGTGTGCAGCTCTTCTTCTGGAACGTCCTGGACCTCCTCCGGTACGCACCGCAGGTTTTATAAGGACGCAGCTGCATTTGAACCCAATAATGTAGTTTTACAGTGATGCACAAACACATCGGCTTTTCAAACTTCAACTTTACTTTGTTAAATCGTTTTAAAAGCACACAGGATGCAGAGCTTTAAGAAGCTTTTAGTTCCTTACAGTTGAACAGCACTCCCTGGACCTGACCTCTCAGCACTAATGCAGTTATTTTACTAATGTGTCAAACTATCTACATTTTTAAACCATGACGTCTTACTTTCCCTCTAAGCAGATACCCAGGACAGAAACCCTCCCCCTAAACAGCCAGTTTACATTCCAGTGTAGGATCCACTGATATCAGGTCGCAGTGGAAATATTTTTGGTTATTTCTGTGAAAAAGAAACCACTTTGTGACATGTTGATACATGATGTTTGATTTGTCTGCTAGATGGAAAATATTAAGTTGGTGATGTCTGAAAGGGACACGCCGTAGTTCATGAACAATAACAGTAGTTATTGATAAAGTTATAACTGCACATACGCAAGAAAGGAGAAAACAAATACTTATTTCATTTAATAATAATCGAAAAATTAAGTACATTTAAAAAAAAAAAAACAGGGCAACCAAGCATATCTGACTGGAGCTTTAATGAGTTTTCATTATTTACACCAGCGGTCTCCAACCTTTTTGGCACCACAGACCGGCCTTTAAGGTGTTGCAGATAAACACAACAAAATGAAACCAGTACCGAAGATTTATTCATAACACAGGAAAAAAAACAGAGTAACAATAAAAACCCTGAAACCCACAAATGTCACAGCGGAGCCTCAAACGACTCATGCACCGGCCCGTGACCCGGGCGTTGGTGTTCTGGTTCATGGTGATCACCATAACACCAGGCCTGAGGAGGGAGCGTATTTACACACACACATAATACTAATATTAACAATGATGATGTGTGTGTCAGTAGAAGGTTATGAACGTGCACACACACTCACATCGAAATATTTGAAGTGCAAACATCCACATTTGTTCCAATGTTGTGGACAGACTGACTGTTCTGAAGGCAGAACTTCAACAATGTCTCTAATGATTGTAATAATAATAATAATGATAATAATAATGATAATAAAAATGATGATAATAATGATAATAATAATAATAATAATAATAATAATGATAATAATAATAATAATGATAATAATAATGATAATAATAATAATAATAATAATAATAATGATAATAATAATAATAATGATAATAATAATAATAATAATGATAATAATAATAATAATGATAATAATGATAATAATGATAATAATAATAATAAAATAATAATAATAATGATATTAATAATAATAATGATAATAATGATAATAATAATAAAATAATAATAATAATAATAATAATAATAATGATAATAATAATAATAATGATAATAATAATAAAATAATAATAATAATAATTATAAAATAATAATAATAATAATAATGATAATAATAATAATAATAATGATAATAATAATAATAATGATAATAATAATAATAATAATGATAATAATAATAATAATGATGATAATAATGATAATAATAATAATAATAATAATGATAATAATAATAATAATGATGATAATAATAATAATAATGATAATAATAATAATGATAATAATAATAATAATAATAATGATAATAATGATAATAATAATAAAATAATAATAATAATAATAATAATAATAAAATAATAATAATAATAATGATGATAATAATAATAATAATAATAATGATAATAATAATAATGATGATAATAATAATAATAAAAATGATGATAATAATGATAATAATAATGATAATAATAATAATAATGATAATAATAATGATAATAATAATGATGATAATAATAATAATAATGATAATAATAATGATAATAATAATAAAATAATAATAATAATAATAATAATAATAAAATAATAATAATAATAATAATAAAAATGATAATAATAATAATAATAATAATGATAATAATATCCTTAATGCCATATTTGTACTCGACCATATGTAGCTGCATTATGATATACGACGTGATGATTTGAGTACATTCGTAGTTCCAGTGGATTTCCAGATGCAAACATTGTTTCTCGTCCAATAAGTTGTGCCTGTGGTTTGATGACAGGTATCCTCACGAGCTGCTGTGTGTCATGGAGAAGCCGTCCATCACCATGCTGTGGACTCGCTACACACTCTGGATCCCCTTATACATCCTCACAGTCATCGTTGAAGGTGTTAAATCATCGAGTTTCCATCTTTTATTCCAACACACTGAAAGCTGAGCTCATAAGTACTTTGACTTCTCAACATTACGAGGTTCATTGTGTGGTCAGAGTGTTGTGTAAGGGAAGTGTTGGGAGCCAACAGGAAATGGGTTAGCCAAGCAGAGCTGATGATATGAAGCCAGGAAATGAGCACAGTGCATTCCAGCTGCAGTGAGTAACCTCTGTGCTGTAAGCAGAAGTGCTGGAGGAACGTTCTGTATATCAGCGACACACAGGCCAATAACACTGTGATAGTGAATGAAGTAAAAGCACAGCAAGTGAAGTGTTTGTTCCCCTTTTTGTTTCTCTCTCAGCTGCCACCATCTATCAGGCGCTGCCTTATGTTGAGCAAACGGCCTCCCAGTCGTGTCCACTCAACTCAACAACAGCTCCAAACAGCCACCTGCCCGTGGTGCTGGCGCTCTACCTGCCTGTCCTCACTCTTGGTAAGACGGAGAACAACCCTTTGTGACATTACAGTCACCTGATGGACGTGCTGCACAGGAGCACGTTTGTTTGAGTCCAAGCTCCTCCTTTACATGTATGGTCACTGCAGTCGTCTTCAGTCAGCCACTACTTTCATTAGCTTTGGTTGTTTCAGCTTCTGCGTGCGACCACGTTAAAGTTTTTCTCGATAAATCAGACTCACTTTTGGTGGGCACTGATCTGATTCTGTCCATATTTACACACAATTTCCCTGTGCAAATGATACTTAAAATGACTGAAAGCTCTGATACCAGTGAGGTTTTCTGAGTAATTATGTGGATTAAACTTAATAAAAGCTGTAAGATAGATTAAACTATACATTTCATACTTGCAGCATAGGCCACTGCAACGTTGCAGAGACAGTTTTACTTTTTTCTTTAGATACTGCATAATCGTTACAGAACTAAGAAATATGTTACCATTATTAGTTTTTTAACTCTTGTGGTCCTCAGTCGCTCGTCCTTGTATGTTAAACATGCTGGTTGGATGAGGGTTAATGAGACGGTTAGTCGTGCCGTTGTGAGGCTGATGTACAGCAAACACATTTAGACGAGAACCTTAACTAAGACAAAAAGATGTTAGACACAAAGGTCGGTCGCTTCACTAACACGACCTAAATCCAGCTGAACTAGAACAGACTGAAGGAAAAGAACACAAAACGTTCTCAGGTTCTCCTGATTTGTTACTGTTGGGAAAACTACAGGTGACAGTTTCCTGAGGAAGACTAGGACGATGAAGAGCAGTTACAGGCCTCACTGTCATATCATCATAGTTGGTGTCCGAGCTTTCTGACCAGGCCTGTGGTGACAACACTGAGGAGGGTCTTCTATCTGGGGATGTTAAATTGGTGTCATGAATGAAGTTACTGTGTAACTGTAGTGTAACTGTGGTGTAACTGTAGTGTAACTGTGTGACTGTGTAACTGTAGTGTGACTGTAGTGTGACTGTGTAACTGTAGTGTAACTGTAGTGTAACTGTGGTGTAACTGTAGTGTAACTGTGTGACTGTGTAACTGTAGTGTAACTGTGTGACTGTGTAACTGTAGTGTGACTGTAGTGTGACTGTGTAACTGTAGTGTAACTGTAGTGTAACTGTGTGACTGTAGTGTGACTGTAGTGTGACTGTGTGACTGTAGTGTGACTGTAGTGTGACTGTGTAACTGTAGTGTGACTGTAGTGTGACTGTGTAACTGTAGTGTAACTGTAGTGTAACTGTGTGACTGTAGTGTGACTGTAGTGTGACTGTGTAACTGTAGTGTGACTGTAGTGTGACTGTGTGACTGTAGTATGACTGTAGTGTGACTGTGTAACTGTAGTGTGACTGTGTAACTGTAGTGTAACTGTGTAACTGTAGTGTAACTGTAGTGTGACTGTGTGACTGTAGTGTGACTGTGTGACTGTAGTGTGACTGTGTGACTGTAGTGTGACTGTAGTGTGACTGTGTGACTGTAGTGTGACTGTAACTGTAGTGTGACTGTGTAACTGTAGTATGACTGTAGTGTGACTGTGTAACTGTAGTGTGACTGTAGTGTGACTGTAACTGTAGTGTGACTGTGTAACTGTAGTGTAACTGTGTGACTGTGTAACTGTAGTGTAACTGTGTGACTGTAGTGTAACTGTAGTGTGACTGTGTAACTGTAGTGTAACTGTGTGACTGTGTAACTGTAGTGTGACTGTAGTGTGACTGTGTAACTGTAGTGTAACTGTAGTGTAACTGTGTAACTGTGTAACTGTAGTGTGACTGTAGTGTGACTGTGTAACTGTAGTGTAACTGTAGTGTGACTGTGTAACTGTAGTGTAACTGTGTAACTGTAGTGTAACTGTAGTGTAACTGTAGTGTGACTGTGTAACTGTAGTGTGACTGTAGTGTGACTGTAGTGTAACTGTAGTGTGACTGTGTAACTGTAGTGTGACTGTGTGACTGTAGTATGACTGTAGTGTGACTGTGTAACTGTAGTGTGACTGTGTGACTGTAGTGTAACTGTAGTGTGACTGTAGTGTAACTGTAGTGTGACTGTGTGACTGTAGTGTAACTGTAGTGTAACTGTAGTGTGACTGTGTAACTGTAGTGTGACTGTGTGACTGTAGTATGACTGTAGTGTGACTGTGTAACTGTAGTGTAACTGTAGTGTGACTGTGTAACTGTAGTGTGACTGTGTGACTGTAGTGTGACTGTGTGACTGTAGTGTGACTGTAGTGTGACTGTGTGACTGTAGTGTGACTGTAACTGTAGTGTGACTGTGTAACTGTAGTATGACTGTAGTGTGACTGTGTAACTGTAGTGTGACTGTAGTGTGACTGTAACTGTAGTGTGACTGTGTAACTGTAGTGTAACTGTGTGACTGTGTAACTGTAGTGTAACTGTGTGACTGTAGTGTAACTGTAGTGTGACTGTGTAACTGTAGTGTAACTGTGTGACTGTGTAACTGTAGTGTGACTGTAGTGTGACTGTGTAACTGTAGTGTAACTGTAGTGTAACTGTGTAACTGTGTAACTGTAGTGTGACTGTAGTGTGACTGTGTAACTGTAGTGTAACTGTAGTGTGACTGTGTAACTGTAGTGTAACTGTGTAACTGTAGTGTGACTGTGTAACTGTAGTGTGACTGTAGTGTGACTGTAGTGTAACTGTAGTGTGACTGTGTAACTGTAGTGTGACTGTGTGACTGTAGTATGACTGTAGTGTGACTGTGTAACTGTAGTGTGACTGTGTGACTGTAGTGTAACTGTAGTGTGACTGTAGTGTAACTGTAGTGTGACTGTGTGACTGTAGTGTAACTGTAGTGTAACTGTAGTGTGACTGTGTAACTGTAGTGTGACTGTGTGACTGTAGTATGACTGTAGTGTGACTGTGTAACTGTAGTGTAACTGTAGTGTGACTGTGTGACTGTAGTATGACTGTAGTGTGACTGTGTAACTGTAGTGTGACTGTAGTGTGACTGTAGTGTAACTGTAGTGTGACTGTGTAACTGTAGTGTGACTGTGTGACTGTAGTGTAACTGTAGTGTGACTGTGTAACTGTAGTGTGACTGTGTAACTGTAGTGTGACTGTGTGACTGTAGTATGACTGTAGTGTGACTGTGTAACTGTAGTGTGACTGTGTGACTGTAGTGTAACTGTAGTGTGACTGTAGTGTAACTGTAGTGTGACTGTGTGACTGTAGTGTAACTGTAGTGTAACTGTAGTGTGACTGTGTAACTGTAGTGTGACTGTGTGACTGTAGTATGACTGTAGTGTGACTGTGTAACTGTAGTGTGACTGTAGTGTGACTGTAGTGTAACTGTAGTGTGACTGTGTAACTGTAGTGTGACTGTGTGACTGTAGTGTAACTGTAGTGTGACTGTGTAACTGTAGTGTAACTGTGTAACTGTAGTGTAACTGTAGTGTAACTGTAGTGTGACTGTGTAACTGTAGTGTGACTGTAGTGTGACTGCAGTGTAACTGTAGTGTGACTGTGTAACTGTAGTGTGACTGTGTGACTGTAGTATGACTGTAGTGTGACTGTGTAACTGTAGTGTGACTGTAGTGTGACTGTGTGACTGTAGTGTAACTGTAGTGTAACTGTAGTGTGACTGTGTAACTGTGATGTAAAACACTGTTTGGTTTTCAGGAGCCTCGCTCACAGTCGGGCAGCTGCTGAAGGAGAGGCACCACCACCTGGAGAAGTGGAACAGGAAGAGGAAGTAACATGAAGTCACAGCTCGTTGGAGTTACGGATGAAGTCGAATTTAACGATCTGCTGTAAAGAGAGAAAAGGATGTTCTAGACCCAAAATGATTTCTTTATCACTTTTATTGACAGCACAGATTCCTACAGTACAGTTACTGTCTATCATTAAACAGCAGCTCAGACCAGCAGCCGTGTGTGTCTTTGTGTACGAGCAGCAACGCCTGAGCAGGACACCGAGGCTCCTCTGGGCTACCAGCCGTACGCTCTGGTCCACACGGCTTTCTTCTTGAACTCTGCAGAGGACCTGAGTGCCAACAGAGCAGCTGAAAGGAACCACAGGAGAGATCAGAGAGATCAGAGAAATCAGAGAGATCAGAGAAATCAGAGAGATCAGAGAGATCAGAGGAATCTGGCTGTTCTGAAGACCAGGTCATTTTTTCAGCATATCCTGCCTGTATGAACACTGATGTTTGAGTAAACCTCTCTTAAAATACCACCTGCTCGTTCCACACCTTATTTTCCAACAGTGCTGTCAGCTGAGTGTCAATAAACATGGTGCCTTAGTTCTCATGTAAAGACTGCCACAGATGAGGCCTGTTAGCAGAATGTGAAGCTCATTTGGCCAAAAACAATTACTGTGGTAACAAACATCACTGCAGCTGTGTATATAGAGCTGAATCACTACAGTCCCCTCTATGGTAACTTGATATTGTGAGTTAACCTGCAACAGTGCAGAGAAACTAACAGTCCAACGACCCTGTCTGAGGGACGTGGTGAGGGTGGAGCTCCGACACAACCAGGTTCTTGGAGGCCATGATTGGTTGAACTGCTCTGTCTCTGTGATCACTGACAGAAATATTTCAGCAGAAACTACAAACTGCATGTGTCTGAGCTGAAATTCAGGCTTCTAACCTGAATACACACATCTGCATCCACAGCAGTGCGATGTAAGCACAGAAAGACGTGCGTGCATGAGTATAAACCGCTCAGAGAAGAACAGTGCTGCATAAGAACCAGTCCATGAAACACACGATGCATTTCACAAGGAGACCCGAACATACAGGCTTTACCACGAAGGTTTAGCTTCTGGGGCAAAACCAGTAAAGAAGAAACCACAGCTGGTGGTGTACTGGTCACTTTAGTGAAACCTATGAAAATACACTATTGCCATTGATGCTGACACGCTCTGGTCTAAGGAGGGGCACTCGTCCCTGAGAGGTCAGGTAGGCTAAGACGAAGCAGGTCTTCTCCATTTGAGTCTAAACAGAACGCAGAGATGTTAAAGCCACAGCGCACGCTGAGCTTCAACGAACCGTCACAGACTGAATGACAGGCGTGACGTGATCACCGCACGTGTGCTGAAAGGAAGCCAGCAGAGGATCAACAACGAGGGTCAGCAGCAGCTGAGAGGGCTTCAAACTACACACCTGTCACCATTTCATGTTTAGTTATCCTGTCTTCCTTCTCCCACCCCAACCAATCACAGCAGAGGCCCCGCCCCTCCCTGAGCCTGGTTCTGCTGGAGGTTTCTTCCTGTTAAAAGGGAGTTTTTCCTTCCCACTGTCACCAAAGTGCTGCTCATAGGGGGTCATATGATTGTTGGGTTTTCTCTGTATTATTACTGTAGGGTCGACCTCACAGTATAAAGCACGACTGTTGTTGAAGTGAATAAAGTAACCATGTGAGGAAGATTCCTCTAAATTACTGAAAGCTTAAATCACTATATGGTTACATTTGGTCAAACTGAACGTTTACTTAAAGTGCTCCTTTTAGAAATACACACTTGTGTAGTGGGCCCCCTGCTGGGCATCAGGAAGAATGCAGGTTTTACTGTCCACACACTGACAGCTATAAGTAACAAAGCAATATGAGCTACAGGTCACTGGAATTACTTCCATTTCCACTATGAGACCAACAACATGTCTTTGAACCTGTAAACCAAACGTACTTCTGCCCGCGCTTCAGCACATGGAAACAGTGGACGTGGTCCCTCTGTTGATTTTCTGCTGGTGTTATTAACACTGTACCTCAGAGACTTTCATGATCCTCTCAATCTCTGTGTCAGACATCTCAGACAGACACTTGGCCACGCCCACATACAGATCCACTTCATCATCCTGAAATAAATGTACAAGAAATCAAACACAAACAGAAAAATTGTTATTTTTTAGTTAAAATGTGTCATTTAAACACCTTTGAACCTGTGTTCATGTGTTAAAGAGGCAAAGCTCGATGCCAGCAGGGCCCAGCAGCAGCACGAATAAAAGGCTTTAACTGTTAGACTGCTCCACACAAAGGTTTCAAAACAGACAAAGACAGCAGGTTGAAGGAGATCAGCTGATTTCACAGAAAGGTGAACAGAGCACGGCTAACAGGTTCAGCTATTAGCAGCTGTTAAACTCAGGGAGCCAATGGTAGGCGACACGCACCAGCGCACATATCATCAACTAAATGATTCCAGCCGTTCAAAAGCTGAAATGTAGCATCAAGTACCATGAAACACGAGCACTGTGCTGTTCTTCAGACTGATGAGGTTAATGATGCCACAGGTTCAGAAACATGCTGCTCAACGTAAAGACGACAGAGGATTTGGACAAAGGCTAAAATGAGTCTAACTGCCCGTGATCCTCACACAACTTTAGCTGTTTGACTGTTTTCCTGTTTCTGTTATTGTACTTTGAAAATGCTGGTCGAGATCACGCTGGTCTAGATCACGCTGGTCTAGATCACGCTGGTCTAGATCACGCTGGTCGAGATCACGCTGGTCTAGATCACGCTGGTCGAGATCACGCTGGTCTAGATCACGCTGGTCTAGATCACGCTGATCGAGATCACGCTGGTCGAGATCACGCTGGTCTAGATCACGCTGGTCGAGATCACGCTGGTCTAGATCACGCTGGTCTAGATCACGCTGGTTTAGATCACGCTGGTCTAGATCACGCTGGTCTAGATCACGCTGGTTTAGATCACGCTGGTCGAGATCACGCTGGTCGAGATCACGCTGGTCTAGATCACGCTGGTCGAGATCACGCTGGTCGAGATCACGCTGGTCTAGATCACGCTGGTTTAGATCACGCTGGTCTAGATCACGCTGGTCTAGATCACGCTGATCGAGATCACGCTGGTCTAGATCACGCTGGTTTAGATCACGCTGATCGAGATCACGCTGGTCTAGATCACGCTGGTCGAGATCACGCTGGTCTAGATCACGCTGGTCTAGATCATGCTGATCGAGATCACGCTGGTCTAGATCACGCTGGTCTAGATCACGCTGGTCTAGATCATGCTGGTCTAGATCAGCTCTCTCCTGTGAACGAGTCTCAACGTGACGACCTGCATGAACAAAGGTAAAAGGAGGTCTCGAGTGGCAGAAACAGCGACAGCTGTGTCACAGAAATCACTGTTAGCCAGAGCGAGCAGACGTGCTAGCTACAGCTGCATCATGGTCCAGAGGTCATGTGACCATGGTCCAGAGGTCATGTGACCAGGGTCCAGAGGTCATGTGACCAGGGTCCAGAGGTCGTCTTCTACGGGCAGAATCAGCTTTAAATGGACTGCAGCAAACTGTAAACACGTCTCTGACCAGGTGCATCAAACGTGACATTCTTCCTCATGAAGAGGAGGAGGAGCAGACCCTGCATCTCTGAAGGTATGAAGGTCGTTAGTGTCTTTGGAACTGGCACACACATCTGTCTTACTACAGCCAGACTTCATCGTTACAAAGACCTGCGTCTCACCTTTCTCCAGCTGGAAACATCTGGCCTATTAAGCAGCTGTTGTCCTACATCAGACAACCTGCTCTTCAAGCAGTGCCACAGTTAGTCTGCACACACAGACTGTTGTCAGAGGAAATGCTCTGATCAGCTCCTGTCTGCACTTCATTTACTCAGTTTATCCAGCTGACATGTCCTGTGTGTTCTGCTATGGATGTAATCAGGCCAATGCACGTGACTGCATTCTGTTTTTATGTTTGCAAACTTCATATTGTCCTAATAAACCCAGACAGCCATCCCACCAAAACATGTACAGATGTTTGCATGTTTCACTGAAGCACCCAGTTTGTATCCAAGAGTTCGACGTCTTTAACTTTTGAGTTTGACGACATCAAACGAACACTAACAGGAACCTGCTGCACATCATGTCTTTGCACTTATTATAAACCTGACTGACATTTCTATCAGGCCTTCTCGTCCAACATCCATCAAGATAATTACGTATTACTTATGCTCGTATCATTAATATAATAACTGAGCACAGGAAACAGATATGTGAGATACAGACAGGGAGGGGCCAGAGCTCTGTGACCTGTTACTGTAACTGTTCCAGTTACCACTGTTGTTATTATGATGCTGTGTTTGGTCCCTGCCCGTCGAGGTGTTCTTACAGCTGAGCTGGTGCAGCAGGGTGGACAGCATCAAAGAATCGCAGAGACCGGCGTTTGTCTCGACAAGGGTAAGTAAAGTGTTCATAGTGTGAGGGTCAGAAACAGCTGATTCTGTTTCATCACGTCACTGTCACGACTCTTAAATAACTCGAATCATCTGCCAATCACGGTTTCTTATGTAAAAGCTGATGAAACTCACGTGTAGAAACCAGGGGAAAACTCGTCCTTTGGACTTGAAGCTGCTGCTGCTGATGCTGAGCAGGGTGTCCAGCACCATGGTCAACCAGCTTCCTGTGGCCACGAACTCTGGTCCAGCCTATCGAGTCCAACAGCACTGAGCTCAGCATCTCTATGATGATGAAATAGCAAACACACTGTGTAACAGGACCCTGCGGCGTCTCACCCCCAGGCTGCCGTCACCATCAGTGGGCAGGTTGCTCTCATACTTCGCCAGAACAGCGGCGAGGCCGCTCAGAGTCAAGATGGCGTTTCCCTGAACAACAGGACTGTCCCTGAAACGACCCACAGAAAGTCACAGCGCTCACATCAGGTTACTCTGCTCACCAAACGTTTCCTATGAAACAGAGCGAGCAGGGGACTCACTTTGTAGCAGCTTTGATGACATCTGCCAGCTGATCTCTGGCCCTGTGTCAGAAAAATAATAACAACACATTAAAAAGATGAAGAACGTGATGAAGATGGTGACCAGTGTCTGTTAAAGCAGTGATGCACATCAGCACTTTAGTCTATTTACAACCGTAATACAAAAACATCAGGACGGCGTCTCACATGTAAATGAAACAGGATGATTTACAGATTAAATGTAATCACATGTTTAAACTGAGAAAAACTAACATTTTAGGTGAAACTAAGTCTGGAGAACGTAAGTTTGATGGTGTAGCGCTGAGACAGACGCCGTAGCATCTTTGTAACAGTCTGTAAATGTCTTCGACTGGACTTTGGGACAGGAATGTCCTCCTGTTCTTGTCCGAGGAGCTAAAATCCTGGATCAAAGTCCTGGGTCTTCTTTGGTGGATTGTTTGCTTCCTCCATGCTTTCTAAATAAGTCTCCGCTCCAATTCATCCCACAGATGTTCTGCTGGGTCAAAGTCAGGACTCTTTGTAGGCCAGTCAGGTTCTTCCTGTGCACACGTTCATGTTGGGAGCAGGAAATCCTCCCAAATGTCTTGGTATTTGGAAGTATTAAGAATTCCTCTCAGCAGAACTAAGTAGCTGAGCCCAACCTCTAAAAACAGCCCCACTATCATCCCTCCACCACCAAAGTCAGACGAGTGTCAGTCTCCTGATAACTGCTGAACCAGACTCCTCCATCGGACTGCGAGACGCAGAAGCGTGAACACGACGTTTTCCAACGATGCTTGTTCCGATCACGACAGCGTCCATGAACTTCCTGAGCTCCTGACAGCGAGCCACAGACTTTATACACCTGTGACTGACAGGCCTGAAAACCATGATTCACTTTCTTCATGGTCAGGAGGGAGAGCAGGTCGTCTACTGGTCAGGAGGTTGCTGGTTCAGAACCAGTTATTTTGGCTACATAGTGCAGGTGTTACCACAAAGTGTTGATGTAAAGTTTGGTCCACACAGCAGGGAAACACACACACTACAGTCATTACAGTAAGATTAGAGACCTTGTACAAAAGCACTACCATTTATATACACACAGTCTACACATATACAAGCAAGTATGAGTGTGGTTCTCACCACAGCCAGGCACAGTGATGCTTGTACTGCAGCTCCTGTGGATCCTCTTTGCCTTGTTTCTGGAGCATCTCTAACTCAGCACGTCGACCCTGCCAACAGAAACCAAACCCTGAGAGGCCTTTACTGTAAGATCAGAGGCCTTTACTGTAAGATCAGAGGCCTTTACTGTAAGATCAGAGGCCTTTACTGTAAGCTCAAAGGCCTTTACTGTAAGATCAGAGGCCTCTGAGGCCTGTGGAGGACAGACTGGCTGACATTTGTGTTGTGTAGGTTCCAGTTAGGCTGCACATCACCCAGTATGTCTTACTGTGTCCTGGTGCCACATGGAAAGGGCAGAACTACCAGCTGGTGAAGTCACGCTTCACGATGTGCATTTTAGTCGCTGAATTCTTCGTCCACACCATTTATTTCTATGAAGCACTCAGTGCTGCTTCTGTAACACCTGCACAAACCTCCATAACGGCGTAGAAAGCTCGGCTCATGAAGCCCCTCCAGGCCTGTGGCAGGAGGAGGGCATGGTGCCACTCAGAGGGCTGGATGTTGACCTGTGCACCAAAACACAGAAGAAGGAAACAGTTCCTCTTTCAAGCTCTGCGTGCACGACAAAGAACAAGAGAGAAAGCAATGGAAGAAGACAACACGTACTTCATGAACGAGGGCTGTCAGCGTCTGCTGGTAACTGCGGCTGACGAGGAAGCGGCTGATGGGTCTCCCAGCACGATCGCTCTGCACAGACAGACTGTACGACAGAAGCAGCCCAGCTGCACCACAGACAGAGAGGCTGAGTTATAATGGTGCTTCCAACAGTGACGTGTTGGTACAGACACACTGTTTGAAATCTCCACCATGTCCTGGCTTTATGAGAACCAAACAGATTCAATCTGCAGAATATCTTCATCTTCCAAACCTCTCCTCAGAAAGACGTCCCTTCCTGTAGCTCCACATATTCTCTCTTCCTCACCAATTTAAGAAACACAACTTTGATATGCTGACTGACAGATTTTACAGAGTTTAAAGGCAAAGCAGCAACATGTTCATAGTGACGTTCAACGACACCACACAGTCGATATCACTGACACCAACTAAATGAGAGGTGTCACTGGGTCACCTGCCAGTCCTGGCTTCAGCCCAGGCTGCTTGTTTTTCTCGTAGGTCTTGAGCATGAACGACGGGATCCCTGCCACCGTTTTACCCTGGTCTGAGCGGAGGTTACCCCCCCTCAGGGCTGAGAAGTAGATTCCCCGCGGCATCTGACTCATCTCCTGCCTCACCAGTGACGTCAAGAAGAGCTCGAAGGCTGGAAACATAAAAGAAACACCATCAATGCATCATCAGCATTACTCAGTATCACACGCAGATGTGACAGATCCACGATCTCTCCAGCAGGAAACACACCAAACACCTGATGTCTGTTTCTGTGCAGCTCAAACAGCTCAAACAGCTGTGATGTTGATGGTTATGAACAGTTGTGCTAAACAAAAATGTTGTAACATCATGCAGCGTACATGTGTTCCTAAAGTATCTTAGCGGTCCCAGGACTGCGCTCTCCTGGACGCTGCTTTCAGGGTTACAGCCTCTAACGCTCCTACTGCAACTAAGACCACTTTGTTCTTGTTCTCCAGTCGCTGCTACTCTGGAAGTTGAAGCACCCCCGACCCTTACTCCTACTACCGGCTCGACGGGGCTTCTAGTCCACATGTGGCGCGGGTGTTTCTATACACTACAGCTTCCTGGTTGTGCTTTGAGTTTATGCTATCCCAGCTTGCATCTTACATCCTGCTACTACGTGGTGGAAAATGTCCGCAGCACCTTTGCACAGTCTGCAGCCGTGGTAGACTCCCTCCTACCACAGCTCACCTCTAAGCATCTGGATCTTTCTACCATTCATCGGGCTTCTCAGCATCTGTTTCAGCATCTGCACGGATTTGGCTCTGACTGATCTTCATCCTGCTGGCCTCACCAGGTGGATCTCACTGACTCCTCCCATACAGCTTGATGTCATCTACAGGATGACATTTGATGACATCACCTCTTAGTGATGAGCTGGCTTTGGGGATTGAAGCCTTTGCAGACAGAAGCTGGGACACTGCACACTCCAGTACTGTCTCCCACAGTTCCTGATGAATGTTATCAGTGCACTGAAGCACAGTAACAAGCAGGTCAGTGTGCATGAATGGGGCACAGAGTCAGGTTGGTCTGCCTAGTCTTAAGTGCTCTTGTACTGTCAGAATGACACGATAGCAGCCCTACGAACCAGCAGCTGAGCTTTTGTGTTGTTTCTAATGCTTTTCAGAGTTTTGCTCATGTACTGGCTCATGTGCCTCCACAGCTTCAGTAGCTCCTGTGTCGTGGAGAGGCGAGTTATCGGGCCGTGGTTTGATGGCCAGGACGGTTCAGTCCTGTGTTCGTGCCTTTAGCATTCCCCATATCTACAGACCGCTGATCACTGAACGCTTCTTAAACAGTAGACGTGGATTATGTCGGGTCCCGCTGTTGTCCCAGACTCATTGTCTCGAGAGTAGATCCTGGATGGATCTCTAGAAGCAGTTTATTCTGTCGGGACGACAGGATACGACCTGTTGGTTTGTTGGCTGCTCCAGTTTACCTGGAAGAACAGACGAGGTGGTGAGAGTCATCAGCTTCACATAAGATGAGCCTGGGACGGAGAGATCCTTCTCATCTTCCTCCTTTTCTTTGCTCTGTTCATCTTCTTCGTTTTCAGGGAGCTTTGCAGGTGGTCGGGCCTTCCAATCAAAGAGAAGAGAGAGCTGACACACGGCGGCGTATAGGGACGTTTCTGAACACGCTAAAATAACTGAAACATCAGCTTCCTCATTAACTAGTGCCTCATAGTTACACCTGACTAACGTCTGAGGACAATTAATAAAGAAACATTGCAAAATGATCTGGCTAATATGTTAGAAACTGTTCTGATGTTGTTATGAGAGTGGAGCAGGACTCTTAACTGCCTCAGGAAGGTGGTTGATGGTGTGATCTGTTTCAGGAAAGGCTGCCAAAGCCCTGTAGCCACAGCTGGCCACCTCTGGATCCTGTTACAACACAAAGGTGCAGACACATGTTTCTGTTTCCTACAAGAGGATGAAACTTATGTGACATCACAGCATATTTGTGCATGTAGGAGTCATCATGTCAGCTGTGTGTGGATACAGTATATACAGACCTCGCTCAGAGCATAAGTCCAGAGAATGCTGACCACCTCTTCTTTTAATTTCTAATGACAAAAAATAAGAAGTCATTTAACACACACACACACACACACACACACACACACACACACACACACACAGACAAACACAGACACACACACACACACACACACACACACACACACACACACAGACAAACACACACACACACACACACACACACACACACACACAGACACACACACACCTATACGGGTTTCTATGTATTGCAAGGACACTTTTTCCAAACCAGCCCAGGTGGTGGACTATGGGGACACCACTTTCCGCTTGCCCCTGAGAGATGCTGAATACGTCAAAAAATCTGTTTTGAGCCACAGAGCACAGATCTCACTTCAAAGTTCCTATACACGCAACACAACTAGAGATATAAGAACCTGTTTTTTTGCAACCTTATCAGGACATAGATAATTAGGTGAGAAGCCCCGCCTATGAAAATATTAGACATTTTAACACCCAACAGGATTTGTAAGGACACTGGCTATACAACACACATACCTGTCACCAAAGTATATTATAGGGCCAAAAATGAATAAGTGGGACATGGCTAAACTCAAACACTACTACTGCATATTAAAATTAATAGTTAACAAAACGTGGTCTTATGACAAAAATCGAACATCACAAAACACAAAGACCTGAATTTGAGAACTAGCTCAATGCAATTTGCAAAGACAAACCTTATTCTTAGATTTGTATTGGAGCCATCACATATTTATAATGTGAATTCCCTATAGTCTTTATGAAATGTCTAATGCTCAAGTCAAAGCAATACAGGGATAAGAGTTCCAAAGGTAACTTTTCAACCATGAATTTACAGGTCTTCTCTGTTAAAGGCTAGCAATTAAAGGTTAGATTTCCTAGTTGGTATATTATGCATTTACATTAAGCACATATCTTCCTTAATTTGAGTTATACAACTGCTGATGAGAATTTGCTTTTAGGAACTTTTCCCCTCAGTATAAGAAAGCCTCACTGAAAGACAAATATTCAGTTCCAAAAGAAAAGGTTCCAGGGTTGTGTATCTTCAGAGTTCTTGAATTGGTAATAAGATACATGCTCAAGCACAGAAAAGGTGCTTTTCACATATCATGTTCCCTTTAAGTACGGTCTTTAGAGACAAAAAAAAATTATATATATATATATATATATATATAAATAATAGCCAATCTGATGGTGAATACTCAAGTTTATTTCAACAAGAACACGTGCTTTTTGCAAACATGACATATATGTCAAACATCTGTGTATATATTTTTGTAACTTGATTAATCGTTTAGCGGCTGTTCCTTTTTTTTAGAGTTATGCCGCGGTTCCTGACGAAGTCTCTCACATTTTGAACAGAGCGACTGTCTAATACAGGACGTTCAGCATTTTTACACTGTTTGATTTCTGTCACAGTGGCTAGTTTCCCATTTGCAATGTGCCCACGGAAATGTCTCATGACTGCTGCAATCTCTTTGGGAGACCATGGACATTTTTGTCTCCTTCGAGGATTTTCCCCTTCTGCGCCATTTCCAGGGAATGCTACAAGGGGGAGAGAAAATAAGATCAGCTTACTTTTGATTTGTTAATTATTAAGTTATTATAAAGTTACTCTTCAAGAACAATATGGATGTAAACATCAAATCCATTTCATGGTACACATATCAAAAAGAAGTCCAGGCATTAACCACAGCATTTTTTAACTTGGTTTAAATAGCTGTGGGGCTTTAGATTTACACGGGGGTTTGGCTTTTTGCCATGTTAGATAAATACAGTGTCTTAAAAGCTATATTCTGATTAGAAGATCTAGCTCGTTCTTTCCCGCAAAAACATTAACTCAAAGAAAACTATTAAAGATAGAACTTCTAACTATGTGAATGCCACGGGACACCCAATTACAAAGTGACATTAGTTCCCATCCAGTTTCATCATGTCCTCCTTTATTGTCCTCTACTTCCAATCATGCAGAATCCAGGTTCAACCCATTACTTCAGCTTTGTCCTCTGATCTTTTCACTTAGTTTGTCAAGCAAATTATTCCTCATTTCCACCACTCTTATTCTCATGTGATTTTGTACTGTAACAGTAGCCCAGTTCAGACCTGGCATTATGACAAGTTCTGGGTGATCAGATACAACCAGCATTAATGAAAACTCTAAAGATATCCAGGATACTTTGAGGACTCATTCAAGATCCAGTGATGTAAGGCACACATTTGTTTCCATTCCTCTGAAAGTCAAAACAATCTGTTCCGAAGACAATGTAGGACAGTCTACTCTGATGTCATACTCAGCAAAACAAGATGACTCACATGAAACCTCTTTCTCATTTGATAAAAACCGTGAAACATGGGAGATTAAAAAACATTTGAGTCAGAAATAACTCGTGCAAAAAAATATTAGTTTAAAGATGTACACATTTACAGAATCACCAACACTGACAATAAACTCTCATATTGTCTCTTAAAATAAAAATAAAAAGATTTCAATCAAAAGGTGATCTAACATGCCAATGTAGTTTTCATATATGGTTTAAAAAGCAAGATAAGCAGTTTCCCATCTTTGTTTTCGAATAGTTATGAACATTTGAACTGTTAATCAGGTTTTGAAGATGATTAATGGTAAGTATTAATATGCAATATTAGTATTTAAGCTGAGTTTACTGGAGCTTTAAGTGAGCCAACTTTCAAGTCGATGTGTACTGTAAACCTATGCAGACAGATCAGTATTTAAGGCTTTACTCTCACCATCCACTGGAGCACAACTTGGGCGTCATCAAGATATTACAAAATAGAGCAAAGACACAGCGGCCAGGGAAGCACAAGAACATGACATCAAGAAGGCCCCGAGTAAATGAGGTTATCCCAGCTGGACTTTTGTCAAACCTGGGAAGGCACCTAAAGAACGCTCCAGCCAATCCAGGAGCGAAGAAGGACAAGAACAGCTGATACGGATTTTCTTAAAAGATAACGTCTCTGTGGCTTTCAAATCCCAAAACTGAAATAAGAACCAAAATAAGAAAAGTATTCTAATGTTGAACCTGAGAAGAAAATTCCTCATGCCAACTTTAAGGTCATACTGGATATTAGTCATGAACTATGCAATGTTTGTAAAATTCTGGCATGTCATATTGACCAAACTTTCATATCAGATCTTGTCAAACACTGTTACAGAGATAACCATTTGCTAGTCTGTTGTTCAAAGAATCTGTTCAAAGGTGTCTTGATATTTTAAAATATTTTATTCTTGTGGTACCTCGTGATGTGCCTTCTCCAGCCGAGTCCACATCTGTAAATAGAAAAGTAAAACAAAAATATCACAAACAACATGAGTGGCTTGGTAATCATGGAAGAGCCATCAATATGCAGGGTGGTGGATAGTTATACCGTTTGAGGTGTTTGGAGGTTCCTCTACAGGTGGCATAGTACTCCTCCCTATAGTACAAGGAGTATTTTAGCTCAATATAGCAGTCACATTTTCTGTTCCTGTTTAGACTTTCCTTTAACACGAAAATAATTTTCACTAACAAGGAGAGAGGCACCCATAAATACAAGTAATCCTCAGGTCCATAGCTCAGTCCTAAAATGACTGAAGAAGTTTAAAGTTACATTGACCATTTCTTCAGCTGGCATATCAGTGAATTGTCATGATATATCTGCAGTACCAGTTAAAACTTTGGACACACCTGTTTATTCATTCTGAATTTGAATAAGCATTGTGTCTTTTCAAAGTAATCTTAACTGCATTTCCCAAAACTAGAAAGCATTTTACTAGAAATAAAACATAAAAGCCATCTACAAAGATGAAAGACATCAAAAATCCCGTCAAACACTGTTACAGAGATAACCATTTGCTAGTCTGTTGTTCAAAGATGTCTTGATATTTTAAAATATTTTATTCTTGTGGTACCTTGTGATGTGCCTTCTCCAGCCGAGTCCACATCTATAAATAGATAAGTAAAACAAAAATATCACAAACAATATGAGTGGCTTGGTAATCATGGAAGAGCCATCAATATGTAGGGTGATGGATAGTTATACCGTTTGAGGTGTTTGAAGGTTCCTCTACAGGTGGCATAGTACTCCTCCCTATAGTACAAGGAGTATTTTAGCTCAATATAGCAGTCACATTTTCTGTTCCTGTTTAGACTTTCCTTTAACAAGACAATGATTTTCACTAACAAGGAGAGAGGCATCCATAAATACAAGTAATCCTCAGGTCCATAGCTCAGTCCTAAAATGACTGAGGTCGCCAGTCTCCCACAGGACTAACACAGAGAAAAACAACTATATGCAATCACATTCACATCAATGGGCAATTTAGAGTGACCAATTAACCTAACCCCAGTTTCTTTGGACTGTGCGAGGAAGCTGAAGTATGCCGAGAGAACCCACGCAAACATGGAGAAAACAACTCCATGTTTGCGGACCCTGGACCGATGAACTCAGGACCGTCTTGCTGTGAGGCAACAGTGCTAACCACTATGCTAACGTCCCGCCTTATCGACTGGGCAGCCAAGTCCAATAAGTGCACTTGCTGGGGTTAGGATAAGCGGAAGAGATGTTCTCGGCATACCTTGTAAAAAAGTAAACACAATACTCCAACAGTCCAGTTATATGACAATCATCATCAGTGGGCACACTGTAGGAAGTGGGTAATACTGTCAGAGGTCCCTGGAGGTACCTCAACAAATTGCCTAGTTCCCTTTTCTGTAGTTGAATAGTGTAGCTCAATATTAATGCTCTGTTGCGTTGTGGTTGATTCATTTACACACATCTCTGGCTAGATATCTGTAGCATCACAACACAAAACTATCAATGTAAGTACTATTACATTTTTTGTACTGATCTGGTTAGACCTTTCTTTAGTGACATTATTTGACAGACATCAATCTTTATGACTATGTCAAGAATAGCTTAAGCAGTGTATTAACCTCAGCCCAAAACAAATTAAGACATTTTCAATACTTAAGACTTACAGTGCACATATAATCCTTACTACTACCTTTTAAATAACTGTGTATACCTGAAACATCTCACAATATTGCATTCAACTGAATACTACATAAATATGAGTTGTTTGTTGGTGCATTTACCCATTTTTGTTTGTGCTGGTGGGTATTCTTTGTCAGCCTCGCCGTCTTCACTCTTACCAGAGTCTGTCAAGTCTAGGTTATCTGACAAAAAAATATGTTAAGCAGCATCTTGATGCATTCTCAATCATCCAGGTAAGTAAATCTCCAAGAGTTGATTCTGTTCATCTGGACATAGCGTTTTGTGGGAAAAACGTTTCGTCACTCATCCAAGTGACTTCTTCAGTCTCAGCTTACTGCAGGTTTCCCCAATCTTATAAACAGTACATTTGCATAATGACTGAAACCAGCCAGGTCAGTTCCTTAATCTTAATTATGCAAATTCTCATGACCATTGATCAACAACCACTGACCAAAACCCACTGATCAAAGACCACTGATCAATGGCCATGAATACCATTCACAGAGAGCTCTTCTGTGTTGTGCCATGCGCTTCGCCAGAGGTTGTTTGGTTTCCCCGATGTATAAATCCTGGCAATCCTCCTGGCACTTAACAGCGTACACTATTTTACTCTGTTTGTGTCGGGGGACCCGATCCTTGGGGTGGACTAGTTTTTGGCACAGTGTTTTGGGGTTTGAAAGCCACAGAGACCCAGTGTTTTTGCTGATCAATGGTCGTGAGAATTTGCATAATTAAGATTAAGGACTGACCTCCAAGCCCATTGTTCCTTCAGTGGGCTGGTTTCAGTCATTATGCAAATGTACTGTTTATAAGATTGAAACCTGCAGTCAGCTGAGACTGAAGAAGTCACTTGGATGAGTGACGAAACATTTCTCCCACAAAACACTATGTCCAGATGAACAGAATCAACTTCAGCTATGTCCAGATGAACAGAATCAACTTTTTGGAGATGTTAAACAGCAGGTACAAACATTCCTTGTTTCTCTTAACAGCTTTAATGTAAAAGTAAGGTTATTAAATATATTGTGTTAAGAACACTCAAGAGCTTAAAAACTAGACACCTTAAAATACTATCTACTTAGAAATACCTTCAATTTCAATCTCTTCCAATGTTTTGCCTTGGAGATTTCCAAGGGTCCCTTTCTCCATGGCAAGTAGTAGTTTTGATATTTTTGCCAGCTGGGTTGTAGCCTCTGGAAGTCTGTAAAATTCTCTGTGGACACGGATATCATGGCCAAGAAAGTCAGCAACTTGGTCAAGCTCGTGATTTTTTAGGTTCAAGACGTGTGACAAAGTTGCAACATGCTTGCGTAGCTGTGTTGACCTAAGGAGTTCAGGACTTTGTGCACCACAGTCATTTGCATAAATCCTGAGACAGTCCTGTCCTCTGTAAGGAGTCAAACAGTTGGGTCTTGCAAAGAGGAAGGGGTTTTCTTCCGGGACTGCACACTCTAGTCTTCTGCTTATGAGCTGCGTTAGGGCTTCAACCATGTCTGGTGATAACAGTACAGCAACCTGCTCATCAACTTCAAAGGAGGACGATGCCATGGGCACATCACCTTGAGAACGGTCAGGGTGCTCTGAAACCTTGTGCAAGCAAACACAAAAGTACATTAACATCCATTCAACACAGATACGTTGAGACTATACAATACAATTATGAAGGTACACTGGTTATTGACATAAATGAGGTAAATGTAATGAAGTAATATTGAGTGAAAATTAATTCTCCAGTGTGAACCAACATGACACTCGGCAGTTTCCACACACAGTCCTCATAATGTAGGTATCTTACATTAACCAACACTATAGGACTTGTGTCTAACACCCTCACTATCAACATCCAAACAACTCGGCTGTGTTCTTGTTGCAATAATAACAACACCAGAAAATTAGTCACCTGCTCATCAACTTCGAAGGAGGACGATGCCATGGGCACAGCAGCTTGAGAACGGTCAGGGTGCTCTGAAACCTTGTGCAAGCAAACACAAAAGTACATTAACATCCATTCAACACAGATATGTTGAGACTATACAATACAGTTATGAAGGTACACTGGTTATTGACATAAATGAGGTAAATGTAATGAAGTAATATTGAGTGAAAATTAATTCTCCAGTGTGAACCAACATGACTCTCGGCAGTATCCACACACAGTCCTCATAATAATGTACCTGAAAGCTTCATACACTGCAGGGTCTCTGTTACACACAGACTTGAGAGCCCATCTTTCAATAGACTTACGCATCCAAAACACACACAGTCCTCATAATGTAGGTATCTTACATTAACCAACACTATAGGACTTGTGTCTAACACCCTCACTATCAACATCCACACAACTCGGCTGTGTTCTTGTTGCAATAATAACAACACCAGAAAATTAGTCACCTGCTCATCAACTTCAAAGGAGGACGATGCCATGGGCACAGCAGCTTGAGGACGGCCAGGGTGCTCTGAAACCTTGTGCAAGCAAACACAAAAGTACATTAACATCCATTCAACACAGATACGTTGAGACTATACAATACAGTTATGAAGGTACACTGGTTATTGACATAAATGAGGTAAATGTAATGAATTAATATTGAGTGAAAATTAATTCTCCAGTGTGAACCAACATGACACTCGGCAGTATCCACACACAGTCCTCAAAATGTAGGTATCTTACATTAACCAACACTATAGGACTTGTGTCTAACACCCTCACTATCAACATCCAAACAACTCGGCTGTGTTCTTGTTGCAATAATAACACCACCAGAAAATTAGTCACCTGCTCATCAACTTCAAAGGAGGACGATGCCATGGGCACAGCAGCTTGAGAACGGTCAGGGTGCTCCGAAACCTTGTGCAAGCAAACACAAAAGTACATTAACATCCATTCAACACAGATACGTTGAGACTATACAATACAATTATGAAGGTACACTGGTTATTGACATAAATGGGGTAAATGTAATGAGGTAATATTGAGTGAAAATTAATTCTCCAGTGTGAACCAACATGACTCTCGGCAGTATCCACACACAGTCCTCATAATAATGTACCTGAAAGCTTCATACACTGCAGGGTCTCTGTTACACACAGACTTGAGAGCCCATCTTTCAATAGACTTACGCATCCAAAACACACACAGTCCTCATAATGTAGGTATCTTACATTAACCAACACTATAGGACTTGTGTCTAACACCCTCACTATCAACATCCACACAACTCGGCTGTGTTCTTGTTGCAATAATAACACCACCAGAAAATTAGTCACCTGCTCATCAACTTCAAAGGAGGACGATGCCATGGGCACAGCAGCTTGAGAACGGTCAGGGTGCTCTGAAACCTTGTGCAAGCAAACACAAAAGTACATTAACATCCATTCAACACAGATATGTTGAGACTATACAATACAGTTATGAAGGTACACTGGTTATTGACATAAATGAGGTAAATGTAATGAAGTAATATTGAGTGAAAATTAATTCTCCAGTGTGAACCAACATGACTCTCGGCAGTATCCACACACAGTCCTCATAATAATGTACCTGAAAGCTTCACACACTGCATGGTCTCTGTTACACACAGACTTGAGAGCCCATCTTTCAATAGACTTACGCATCCAAAACACACACAGTCCTCATAATGTAGGTATCTTACATTAACCAACACTATAGGACTTGTGTCTAAAACCCTCACTATCAACATCCAAACAACTCGGCTGTGTTCTTGTTGCAATAATAACAACACCAGAAAATTAGTCACCTGCTCATCAACTTCAAAGGAGGACGATGCCATGGGCACAGCAGCTTGAGGACGGCCAGGGTGCTCTGAAACCTTGTGCAAGCAAACACAAAAGTACATTAACATCCATTCAACACAGATACGTTGAGACTATACAATACAATTATGAAGGTACACTGGTTATTGACATAAATGAGGTAAATGTAATGAATTAATATTGAGTGAAAATTAATTCTCCAGTGTGAACCAACATGACACTCGGCAGTATCCACACACAGTCCTCATAATGTAGGTATCTTACATTAACCAACACTATAGGACTTGTGTCTAACACCCTCACTATCAACATCCACACAACTCGGCTGTGTTCTTGTTGCAATAATAACAACACCAGAAAATTAGTCACCTGCTCATCAACTTCAAAGTAGGACGATGCCATGGGCACAGCAGCTTGAGGACGGCCAGGGTGCTCTGAAACCTTGTGCAAGCAAACACAAAAGTACATTAACATCCATTCAACACAGATACGTTGAGACTATACAATACAGTTATGAAGGTACACTGGTTATTGACATAAATGAGGTAAATGTAATGAATTAATATTGAGTGAAAATTAATTCTCCAGTGTGAACCAACATGACACTCGGCAGTATCCACACACAGTCCTCATAATGTAGGTATCTTACATTAACCAACACTATAGGACTTGTGTCTAACACCCTCACTATCAACATCCAAACAACTCGGCTGTGTTCTTGTTGCAATAATAACACCACCAGAAAATTAGTCACCTGCTCATCAACTTCAAAGGAGGACGATGCCATGGGCACAGCAGCTTGAGAACGGTCAGGGTGCTCTGAAACCTTGTGCAAGCAAACACAAAAGTACATTAACATCCATTCAACACAGATATGTTGAGACTATACAATACAGTTATGAAGGTACACTGGTTATTGACATAAATGAGGTAAATGTAATGAAGTAATATTGAGTGAAAATTAATTCTCCAGTGTGAACCAACATGACTCTCGGCAGTATCCACACACAGTCCTCATAATAATGTACCTGAAAGCTTCACACACTGCATGGTCTCTGTTACACACAGACTTGAGAGCCCATCTTTCAATAGACTTACGCATCCAAAACACACACAGTCCTCATAATGTAGGTATCTTACATTAACCAACACTATAGGACTTGTGTCTAAAACCCTCACTATCAACATCCAAACAACTCGGCTGTGTTCTTGTTGCAATAATAACAACACCAGAAAATTAGTCACCTGCTCATCAACTTCAAAGGAGGACGATGCCATGGGCACAGCAGCTTGAGGACGGCCAGGGTGCTCTGAAACCTTGTGCAAGCAAACACAAAAGTACATTAACATCCATTCAACACAGATACGTTGAGACTATACAATACAATTATGAAGGTACACTGGTTATTGACATAAATGAGGTAAATGTAATGAATTAATATTGAGTGAAAATTAATTCTCCAGTGTGAACCAACATGACACTCGGCAGTATCCACACACAGTCCTCATAATGTAGGTATCTTACATTAACCAACACTATAGGACTTGTGTCTAACACCCTCACTATCAACATCCACACAACTCGGCTGTGTTCTTGTTGCAATAATAACAACACCAGAAAATTAGTCACCTGCTCATCAACTTCAAAGTAGGACGATGCCATGGGCACAGCAGCTTGAGGACGGCCAGGGTGCTCTGAAACCTTGTGCAAGCAAACACAAAAGTACATTAACATCCATTCAACACAGATACGTTGAGACTATACAATACAGTTATGAAGGTACACTGGTTATTGACATAAATGAGGTAAATGTAATGAATTAATATTGAGTGAAAATTAATTCTCCAGTGTGAACCAACATGACACTCGGCAGTATCCACACACAGTCCTCATAATGTAGGTATCTTACATTAACCAACACTATAGGACTTGTGTCTAACACCCTCACTATCAACATCCAAACAACTCGGCTGTGTTCTTGTTGCAATAATAACACCACCAGAAAATTAGTCACCTGCTCATCAACTTCAAAGGAGGACGATGCCATGGGCACAGCAGCTTGAGAACGGTCAGGGTGCTCTGAAACCTTGTGCAAGCAAACACAAAAGTACATTAACATCCATTCAACACAGATATGTTGAGACTATACAATACAGTTATGAAGGTACACTGGTTATTGACATAAATGAGGTAAATGTAATGAAGTAATATTGAGTGAAAATTAATTCTCCAGTGTGAACCAACATGACTCTCGGCAGTATCCACACACAGTCCTCATAATAATGTACCTGAAAGCTTCACACACTGCATGGTCTCTGTTACACACAGACTTGAGAGCCCATCTTTCAATAGACTTACGCATCCAAAACACACACAGTCCTCATAATGTAGGTATCTTACATTAACCAACACTATAGGACTTGTGTCTAAAACCCTCACTATCAACATCCAAACAACTCGGCTGTGTTCTTGTTGCAATAATAACAACACCAGAAAATTAGTCACCTGCTCATCAACTTCAAAGGAGGACGATGCCATGGGCACAGCAGCTTGAGGACGGCCAGGGTGCTCTGAAACCTTGTGCAAGCAAACACAAAAGTACATTAACATCCATTCAACACAGATACGTTGAGACTATACAATACAATTATGAAGGTACACTGGTTATTGACATAAATGAGGTAAATGTAATGAATTAATATTGAGTGAAAATTAATTCTCCAGTGTGAACCAACATGACACTCGGCAGTATCCACACACAGTCCTCATAATGTAGGTATCTTACATTAACCAACACTATAGGACTTGTGTCTAACACCCTCACTATCAACATCCACACAACTCGGCTGTGTTCTTGTTGCAATAATAACAACACCAGAAAATTAGTCACCTGCTCATCAACTTCAAAGGAGGACGATGCCATGGGCACAACAGCTTGAGAACGGTCAGGGTGCTCCGAAACCTTGTGCAAGCAAACACAAAAGTACATTAACATCCATTCAACACAGATACGTTGAGACTATACAATACAATTATGAAGGTACACTGGTTATTGACATAAATGAGGTAAATGTAATGAGGTAATATTGAGTGAAAATTAATTCTCCAGTGTGAACCAACATGACACTCGGCAGTATCCACACACAGTCCTCATAATAATGTACCTGAAAGCTTCACACACTGCATGGTCTCTGTTACACACAGACTTGAGAGCCCATCTTTCAATAGACTTACGCATCCAAAACACACACAGTCCTCATAATGTAGGTATCTTACATTAACCAACACTATAGGACTTGTGTCTAAAACCCTCACTATCAACATCCAAACAACTCGGCTGTGTTCTTGTTGCAATAATAACAACACCAGAAAATTAGTCACCTGCTCATCAACTTCAAAGGAGGACGATGCCATGGGCACAGCAGCTTGAGGACGGCCAGGGTGCTCTGAAACCTTGTGCAAGCAAACACAAAAGTACATTAACATCCATTCAACACAGATACGTTGAGAATATACAATACAGTTATGAAGGTACACTGGTTATTGACATAAATGAGGTAAATGTAATGAATTAATATTGAGTGAAAATTAATTCTCCAGTGTGAACCAACATGACACTCGGCAGTATCCACACACAGTCCTCATAATGTAGGTATCTTACATTAACCAACACTATAGGACTTGTGTCTAACACCCTCACTATCAACATCCAAACAACTCGGCTGTGTTCTTGTTGCAATAATAACACCACCAGAAAATTAGTCACCTGCTCATCAACTTCAAAGGAGGACGATGCCATGGGCACAGCAGCTTGAGAACGGTCAGGGTGCTCTGAAACCTTGTGCAAGCAAACACAAAAGTACATTAACATCCCTTCAACACAGATATGTTGAGACTATACAATACAGTTATGAAGGTACACTGGTTATTGACATAAATGAGGTAAATGTAATGAAGTAATATTGAGTGAAAATTAATTCTCCAGTGTGAACCAACATGACTCTCGGCAGTATCCACACAGTCCTCATAATAATGTACCTGAAAGCTTCACACACTGCATGGTCTCTGTTACACACAGACTTGAGAGCCCATCTTTCAATAGACTTACGCATCCAAAACACACACAGTCCTCATAATGTAGGTATCTTACATTAACCAACACTATAGGACTTGTGTCTAAAACCCTCACTATCAACATCCAAACAACTCGGCTGTGTTCTTGTTGCAATAATAACAACACCAGAAAATTAGTCACCTGCTCATCAACTTCAAAGGAGGACGATGCCATGGGCACAGCAGCTTGAGGACGGCCAGGGTGCTCTGAAACCTTGTGCAAGCAAACACAAAAGTACATTAACATCCATTCAACACAGATACGTTGAGACTATACAATACAATTATGAAGGTACACTGGTTATTGACATAAATGAGGTAAATGTAATGAATTAATATTGAGTGAAAATTAATTCTCCAGTGTGAACCAACATGACACTCGGCAGTATCCACACACAGTCCTCATAATGTAGGTATCTTACATTAACCAACACTATAGGACTTGTGTCTAACACCCTCACTATCAACATCCACACAACTCGGCTGTGTTCTTGTTGCAATAATAACACCACCAGAAAATTAGTCACCTGCTCATCAACTTCAAAGGAGGACGATGCCATGGGCACAGCAGCTTGAGAACGGTCAGGGTGCTCTGAAACCTTGTGCAAGCAAACACAAAAGTACATTAACATCCATTCAACACAGATACGTTGAGACTATACAATACAATTATGAAGGTACACTGGTTATTGACATAAATGAGGTAAATGTAATGAATTAATATTGAGTGAAAATTAATTCTCCAGTGTGAACCAACATGACACTCGGCAGTATCCACACACAGTCCTCATAATAATGTACCTGAAAGCTTCATACACTGCAGGGTCTCTGTTACACACAGACTTGAGAGCCCATCTTTCAATAGACTTATGCATCCAAAACACACACAGTCCTCATAATGTAGGTATCTTACATTAACCAACACTATAGGACTTGTGTCTAAAACCCTCACTATCAACATCCACACAACTTGGCTGTGTTCTTGTTGCAATAATAACAACACCAGAAAATTAGTCACCTGCTCATCAACTTCAAAGGAGGACGATGCCATGGGCACAGCAGCTTGAGGACGGCCAGGGTGCTCTGAAACCTTGTGCAAGCAAACACAAAAGTACATTAACATCCATTCAACACAGATACGTTGAGAATATACAATACAATTATGAAGGTACACTGGTTATTGACATAAATGAGGTAAATGTAATGAAGTAATATTGAGTGAAAATTAATTCTCCAGTGTGAACCAACATGACACTCGGCAGTATCCACACACAGTCCTCATAATGTAGGTATCTTACATTAACCAACACTATAGGACTTGTGTCTAACACCCTCACTATCAACATCCAAACAACTCGGCTGTGTTCTTGTTGCAATAATAACAACACCAGAAAATTAGTCACCTGCTCATCAACTTCAAAGGAGGACGATGCCATGGGCACATCAGCTTGAGAACGGTCAGGGTGCTCTGAAACCTTGTGCAAGCAAACACAAAAGTACATTAACATCCATTCAACACAGATAAGTTGAGACTATACAATACTACACTACACTACGGTAAATGTAAATATAATATGTACCTTTACTCTCCATGGCCAGTCAGAGTCACCGTAGTTGTATGTTATTGCTTCCCCCGGCTTGATGTCTTTTATGGCAAATAAACAGAGATGAGGCTTTCCATTTACTGTGATTGTCCTCATTTTGCTGTTTGGGCTCACGTGATCGTCATTCACCAGTCTGCCCAAGGAGCCATCCTCTCTGGCTGCATCAATGCTGAGATAACAAAAAATGTAAGACACAAAATTACACAAGGTTTATAAAAAGGCTGAACAATTTGATTACATTTTTAATTATATGGATTTGTAACAAGCTAGCAGTTTGTCTTAATGTGGTCGTCACAACTTTTGCAAAAAGTAGGCTGAAAAATGAATTATTTTAATTTACATACCACAATTGTTGTCCATTGTACCTGAATTCAAAAAGAAAAACCTTTAAGGCGTCATGGTACAATCTTGTTCTGTTTTCATATTCCTTCTTGGTTACAACGTCTCCGCGATATTCCAGAAGGAAGTCTCCTTTGTTATAGTTGCACCCACTAAACACTCCTCGACCTTACAAAGAAAATAGAAAATGTCAACATGGGTCTACTACAATGGTTAAACTTATGACTGTGCCAAAAATCCTCAACAAGTATCCTAGTACCTCACCTTTTACTGAATCTATGAATTTCACTTCAAATCCATCTTTGTCCTGCCCCAAAGATGAAAATTTTACTGCTTCATCTTTTGGTTTAATTTTTGCTCTCGGGGGCCTCATTGCAATACACTGTCTCAGAAAAAGAAAAAAAAATAGTACAATTTATTTAATATTTCAGGAAAATAGTTGATAATGAAAACTGATCTTTCACAGGAGGTGTCTTTAACCCTCTGGAGTCAATGGTATAATCGGCTGTTTTTGACTACTTTTGATTTAATTGTTTTATCGGCTCATGTTCATTTATCCACCACAATAGGAAATGAGATTGTTGGGTTTTTCTCTGTATCTATGAAGCGCCTTGAGGCGACTTTTGTTGTGATTTGGCGCTATATAAATAAAATTGAATTGAGAGGCAATAATGTATCTATGTTTTGTTTTTTAAGAAAATACCGTTTTTATATTTTCCTGCACTAAACTTGACGACAGTTTTCAGGAAAAAGCGTAAATTATGTATCATAACTCTGGTTTTACTTGGCCTATCAACACATTTTTAAAAACTGTTATATACGCATGTTGCTGATACACCGTAAATTGGTCATATAATCTGCACTCCAGAGAGTTAAATGTTAGCTACCTCGGTTATCTGAAATGTCTCATTAATAGCGTGTCACCTATATTTCAGCGTTGCTTAAAATCTGGAGACAGTGGGATGGATGAATAAATAATAACATCTCAGTAATTTCAAATGTTACAGTTTAACTAAAAAGGTGTGTGTTAGACTAGGTATTTAACCTTGACTAATTAAATACACAACCGCGTGTCATCAAAAAAGCTAGCTTTAGCATGAGAATTACATTGAAATACAAAACTCAATCAAGGAATATACACCAAAGAAAAATCTCAACAAAACTAAATCTGACCAGTTGCTGGGCTACAAAGCTGGCAAAATTCGAAAGTTTAAAGTTTAAAGTTACCTGTTGGCTTCTCCACACCAGCGTCGGTGTCGGTACTCCTCAACTCGAAGTCACGAAGTGAGGGGGAGGGGTGAAAAACAGCTCATTGGCTAAAAAGTGGTCAGGTGATGAGAGTTCTGACTTTTTTATGGAATTTCAGTGAAACATTTACAGTGACGAAGGACTGAGTTTTATTGCATTTGTTTGTTTATAGGAAATTCCTCTTTTAAAAAGTATTTAGTTATTTATTTGAGGCAAAGGTACACTACAAGGGAATACATGTTTCCTCACACACCACCAGCCGAGGTCCACCACTGAAGCAATGGTTTTACACTTGCATCTGCATATGTTAAACAAATCTGAGATTCAACCAACAACATAGTGTGACATATTTTAGATCCTTATGTTAAACCAGCATGTATCAAGATGTGGCTTTCTTCGGAAAAATGTATTTAATTATTATATTTTTGTTCTGATCTTTTGTTTGAAGATACAGAAGGTGCATCCTGAAACCAATGAATTTATCACTAGCAATTATGGACAGTTTGAGAAACCAAACATTGTTTTGTTTAGCAGTACAGAATAAATGAGATCATATGATATGACTAAAAAAATCTGAAACTAATAAATCCTATGGAAATTATACAGTGTAAAATTGGCTCTGTTTACAATATAGAACAAGCAGAACAAAACCTTAAAGAAACATGCCATTTTCCTGCATTAGTTATTAGTTATAACAACAAACTTGACAGATTAAATGCAAAACATGTATGTTAGGTTGAATAGATATGATAATTTGATAGTAGTTATTGAGTGAGTAGTTGTTTGGCTGTGTGTTATAGACAGGGGTGCACATAACTGGTACGCAGGTACGAATGCGTGACAAAAATTAGGAATGCGTAGTGACACTTTGCGTACTTGACTGTCTCATTTAATCTTACATGTGTTGCTTGTCACCAGCTAAATGTCCAAAAAAACAACAGACATTAAGCAGCTTCTTTGGTGTGCCACCACTAGCTAAGAAACACCAACCAGAGCCAGAGAAAAGACTTTTTTCAGAAAAGTGGCTCCAAGATGTGCCGTGGCTTGAAGCTAACAATCACATCCACATCTAGCAGACAAATCAGGTGTGTTTTTTAAAGGCTCAAAGAATTTTAACCATCCTTTATTTGACAAACATGAAAAAAAGTAAGGTGTCACGGTTCTGGGTCATTTTGACCCAGCATTTTGAGTTCTTGTGTTTTGGTTTAATTTTGGATTGTATTCTGATTCTTGTGCTTTGTTGATTATTAGTAGAATTCTATGTTTTTGTTTATTCTTGTTAAGGGATTAGTTCTTAGGTTTTGTGTCTCATGTTTAGTGTAGATTTGTTCTGGTGCCCTCCTGTAGGTTTAGTTTAGTGTCTAGTCTGCATCTTTGTGTAGTTGTTTCTTGTTTCCTGTTTTATTGTGAAGGTCCGTGTCTTATGTGAGTGTATTCAGTTTAGCTTCCCTTGTCTCGTCTCGTCAATTACTTCCAGTTGTGTTCCCCACCTGTGTGTATTTAAGTTGTGTCTTCTCGTGTGCTGGTCGCTGGTCTGTCTGTGTTTCAACCGTGTTCACCCTGCTGTCAGACTTCTCACCTTCCTTCATGTTCGTGTTCATGTTTGCTGTTCAGTAGTTTAGTTTGTCCCAGTATAGATTAGTTTTGTTTCCGTTTTGCCATTTCCACCTTGTGCTTTATTTTTTCAATAAATCTCCTTCGCATCTACGAGTACCTGCGCTTGGATCCTCATTTAATTCCTCCACATGTCTCATCCCGTTCGCTGTGACATTACTGACCAGCCACATTATGGATCCATCGGCATTTGCCCCACCCAAGGAACTTCAGGAGGTCATAATCGACTCTGCTTCCAGGTTGGTCAACCTATGGCTAGAGCATGAGGGAGAGTGAGCTGCTCTGCGCTGTGGAAGCCAGGCTACAGCAGCTCATTTCCGGCCACCCCTGGCTATTGGACTAACTGCACCCGCTCATTCAGGATTTCATTCTCCACAAACTTCATCTTCACCCTCCCCCACTCAGTCTGCAGCCCCGCCTGCAGCTCAAGTCTGCAGCCCCGCTGTCTGCAGCTCGGTCTGCAGCCCCGCTGCCTGCAACTTGGTCTGCAGCCCCGCTGCCTGCAGCTCGGTCTGCAGCCCCGCTGCCTGTCGCTCGGTCTGCAGCCCCGCTGCCTGTCGCTCGGTCTGCAGCCCCGCTGCCTGTAGCTCAGTCTGCAGCCCTGCTGCCTTTAGCTCAGTTGCCAACTCCACCACCATTATCATCTCAACCATTACTTCAGTCGCCCTCAGTTCAGTCTGCTGCCCAGCTGCCCTGAGTTCAGTCTGCCATTCAGTCTCCTGTGTTGCCGCTAGCTCAGCCAGTAGCACGGCTGGGGGTTCTGGAGAGCCCCGCCAGTGTCACGTCTCGTCAGCTGGGGGTTCAGGAGAGCCTAGTCAGCGTCACACCTCGTCAGCTGCACGGTCCGAGGAGCCCGTCCGGCATCACGTCTCGTTAGCTGGGGGTCCCGGAGGACCCAGCCAGCATATCCTCGTGTCCGCTGACGGCTCTAGGGAGTCCGTTCAGCCAACTTACACACCATCGCCTGCAGCGTCACCACCTGCAGCTGCCACGCTGCCGTCTGGTTCCGTGGCTGCCACGCTGCCGTCTGGTCCCTCCTCGTCTGGTCCCTCCTCGTCTGGTCCCTCCTCGTCTGGTCCCTCCTCGTCTGGTCCCTCCTCGTCTGGTGCTGCGGTTGCTACACTGCCGTTGGCCTCTGGACCTGCTCTGTTGCCGCCACTGCCTTCCTCCTGACTTGTTTCGCCTGCGTTGCCGCCGCCGCTGCTGTCCACACGGCCGCCCCCCTGAACTGTTCTGGATTTGGCTCATGTGCTGTCGACCCCCCTGAACTTTTTTGTGGACTCATGTTTGATCTGGTTTAGCTTTGTTTTGAATCGTTTTCATGTGTTTCTGGACTTATGCTCCTTGTCTTTTTTTTTTTTTTTTTTTTTTTTTTTTGTTTCTGTCCCTTGTCTCGTCTCGTCAATTACTTCTAGCTATGTTCCCCACCTGTGTGTAATCTCCCGATGTTCTTCTGTGTATATTTAAGTCGTGTCTTCTCGTGTGCTGGTCGCTGGTCTGTCTGCGTTTCAACCATGTTCACCCTGCTGTGTAAGGCCGGGTGGACAATAGATGATAACAAGTAAGACTGGTTTCTGAGTTTCACAGCTGGGGTGGACAATGTTAAGCATCAGGCTTTCAAATGAATTAAAAGTCTGTCTTGGTCTTTCATTAATTAATAGACTGGTGTGAAAAATTGCTGCCACACCGCCCCCTCAACCTGTGCTTCGAGATTTCTGGTAGTTAGAATGACTCGGGGGTGTTGATTCATTTAAATTAACATAATCATCCTGCTGCAATCAGGTTTCTGTAAGGCAGAGTAAATCAATTTGTTGATCAATTATTAAGTCATGTACTAACAGAGACTTGGAGGAGAGAGACCTAATATTTAATAATCCACATTTCACTGTTTTACTCTTTGGTTCAGATGTGGATACTGTATTGTTCTTTCTTTGTAAATGTTTAAGTTGTTTGTTGCTGGTTTTTAGTTTGTTTTTTTTCTTTTTGGAAGCAGACACAGTCTTTATGAAGATGGGTTTTTGGGGGGGTAGCAGGAGGAGAGAAGCTGCAGAGAGGCGTGTAAGACTGCAACTCTGCTTCCTGGTCCCAACTCTGGATAGTCATATTTTGAGGGGTTTAATAAATTTGTCCATATTTCTAGAAATGAGAGCTGCTCCATCCAAAGTGGGATGGATGCCGTCTCTCCTAACAAGACCAGGTTTCCTCCAGAAGGTTTGCCAATTATCTATGAAGCCCACATTGTTTCTGGGACACCACTCAGACAGCCAGCAATTTAAGGAGAACATGCGGCTAAATATGTCACTCCTGGTCTGATTGGGGAGGGGACCAGAGAAAACTACAGAGTCCGACATTGTTTTGGCAAAGTTGCACACCGATTCAATATTGATTTTAGTGACCTCCGATTGGCGTAACCGGGTGTCATTACTGCCGACGTGAATTATGATTTTACTGAATTTACGTTTACCCTTAGCCAGCAGTTTTAAATTTCCTTCAATGTCGCCTGCTCTGGCCCCTGGAAGACAATTGACTATGGTTGCCGGTGTCTCTAGCTTCACATGTCTGAGAACAGAATCACCAATTACCAGAGTTTGACCCCCAGCGGGTGTGTCGCAGAGTGGGGAAAAACGGTTAGACACATGAACGGGTTGGTGGTGTACCTTGGGCTTCTGTTTAGGACTATGCTTCCTCCTCACCGTCACCCAGCCGCCCTCTTTCCCCAGCTGCTTGGGATCTGCCGGGGAACAGCTAGCGGGGCCTACGCTATCTTCGGCTGCACCAGCTACAGGGGCCTGGCTAGCTAAGGGTGAAAGAAGGGTGCGATGCCGAGTCTCCAATTCAGTAATCCTGGCCTCCAGAGCTGCAAATATGCTACATTTGTTACAGATATCATTACTGCTAAAGGAGGCCGAGGAGTAACTAAACATCTGACACAATGAGCAAGAAAGTGCAGGAGGGACAGGTGAAGTAGCCATGGTGCTAACGAGTCGGCTACGAGCTAAGCTAAGCTAGCAAAACAGTACAGAGACAGTGAGTGAAAACTTTGGCTATAAATTAGGTAGTGAGTACACAGAAAGTGTGCTTCGGATGAAGCACGTGAAGATTATACTCTGAAAAAAGAATGTATTTAAAAGTTGTTAAGTAAACTGCTAAGCAAATAAGCTACTCAGAAACACCACTGTGTTTGAGCAGGAACAGGAAGTGATACTCTACTACAGAGCGAGCGAACACCAAGTGACAGGGTAGGTAGCAGTAGGTTGTTTTCCTGACACCATGTCAGGGCTCTCACCTCTGCTCTGTAAGCAGACTCGTCTCCATCTGAAATGCAACGAATGATGGTAGTGTCACCTGCCCATCCAAAACCTTTATTTTGGTTTCCTTTTGAGGGTTTTTAACCAGTCAAAGGTGGACTTACTGATGTGTTTCAGATCATTGTCCTTTTGTATAACCCAAGTACCCAACTTCATGAGTTCATGTTCAGTTCATGTCCACTTCAGGACATGAACTGATTGCCGGCCATTCTCCTTCAGGATTTTCTGGTAGAGAGCAGAAGTCATGGTTCCATCAATTACAGCAAGGTGTCATGAAGCAAAGCAGTTCCAGACCATCACATAACACCACCATGTGTGACTGTTGCTATATGTTCTTTTTATGAAATGTTGTGTTAGTTTGATAAAAGATGTAACGGGATTCAAAGCTTCCAAAATGTTCATCTTTTGTCTTGTCAGTCAACAGAATATTTTCCCAAAAGTCTTCAGGATCATTAAGATGTTTTTTGGCACATATGAGAGGAGCCCTTGTGTTCTTTTTGGTCAATGGTAGTTTTTTCCTTGGACCTCTCCCATGGATGCCATTTTTGCCCAGACTTTTTCTTATTGTTGAATAATGAACTCTGATCTTAACTGAGACAAGTGAGGTCTGCAGTTCTTTAGATGCTGTTCTGGCTGTTCTCTTGTGACCTCCTTGATGAGTCGGCAGTGCGCTCTTAGAGTAATTTTGGTAGGCAGGCTGCTCCTGGGAAGGTTCAGCACTGTTTTAAGTCTTCTCCATTTGTGGATAATGACTCTCTGCAGTGCCAAAGCGATGGAAATGTCTTTGTAACCCTTCCCAGATGGATAGATGTCAATGACTTTGTTTCTCATATTGTTTTTGTAGATTGTGAAGCTCTTTGGCTTTTTGAGATCTTTTAGCCTTCTTCACTTTGTCAGACAGGTTCTCTTTAAGTGATTTCTTCATTCAGCAGGTCTGTAATAATCAGGTATGGGTGTGGCCAGTGAAACTGAACTCAGCTTTACAAAAACTGTTAATTGATGATTTAACAAGAGGGGGCAGTTACTATTTCACACTGGACCGGGTAGGTATGGATAGCTTATTTCCCTTAGTAAATTTTGTATTTACTCATATTATCTTTGTGTAATATGAAAACGTGTTTGATGATCTGAAACATGTGAGTGTGATAAATATGCAAAAAAATAAAATAAAAAAAACTAAGAAATTAGGAAGGGGGCAAATACTTTTTCACACCACTGCATGTGTTTTATGATCCAGGTGGGAGAGGGCAATATGCTGAGCTAATGCTATTGCATCATCTGTGGATCTTTCTGGCCTGTAGGTAAACTGAAACTGGTCGAGCAGGCATTGAAGATGTGATGTGAACTTTGACTATATGCTCAAAGCACTTCATAACAATGGGCGTAAGTGCTCTTGGGTGACAGTCACTGAGTCAGCTCACATTAGGTTTCTTCAGGACGGTGGTCTTCTTGAAGCATGAGGGGACTATAAACAAGAGAAAAGTCATCACTTTACCCAGCTGACTTATCTAATTATAGGCTAATCTCAAACCTTACTTTTACATTCTTTAAAGAGTACCAGAATGCTGAATCTGTTCATCTGGACATACTATTTTTAGTGATTTTTAGAAATGTTTCATCCCCAACTGGTGAATTCTTCAGTCTCAGCCTACTGCAGGTTTCCCCAACCTTATAAACAGTACATTTACATAATGACAGAAACTAGCATCAACAATGGGCTGTGAGGTCAGTTCCATGATCATTAGTATCCAATTTGTCATGACCATTGATCAGTGGCCATGAGAACTGATGAGGCCAGGGTGTACAGTGGGGCAAAAAAGTATTTAGTCAGCCACCGATTGTGCAGGTTCCCCCACTTAAAATGATGACAGAGGTCAGTAATTTGCACCAGAGGTACACTTCAACTGTGAGAGACAGAATGTGAAAAAAAAATCCATGAATTCACATGGTAGGATTTGTAAAGAATTTATTCGTAAATCAGGGTGGAAAATAAGTATTTGGTCAATAACAAAAATACAACTCAATACTTTGTAACATAACCTTTGTTGGCAATAACAGAGGTCAAACGTTTACTATAGGTCTTTACCAGGTTTGCACACACAGTAGCTGGTATTTTGGCCCATTCCTCCATGCAGATCTTCTCAAGAGCAGTGATGTTTTGGGGCTGTCGCCGAGCAACACGGACTTTCAACTCCCGCCACAGATTTTCTATGGGGTTGAGGTCTGGAGACTGGCTAGGCCACTCCAGGACTTTCAAATGCTTCTTACGGAGCCACTCCTTTGTTGCCCGGGCGGTGTGTTTTGGATCATTGTCATGTTGGAAGACCCAGCCTCGTTTCATCTTCAAAGTTCTCACTGATGGAAGGAGGTTTTGGCTCAAAATCTCACGATACTTGGCCCCATTCATTCTGTCCTTAACACGGATCAGTCGTCCTGTCCCCTTGGCAGAAAAACAGCCCCATAGCATGATGTTTCCACCCCCATGCTTCACAGTAGGTATGGTGTTCTTGGGATGCAACTCAGTATTCTTCTTCCTCCAAACACGACGAGTTGAGTTTATACCAAAAAGTTCTACTTTGGTTTCATCTGACCACATGACATTCTCCCAATCCTCTGCTGTATCATCCATGTGCTCTCTGGCAAACTTCAGACGGGCCTGGACATGCACTGGCTTCAGCAGCGGAACACGTCTGGCACTGCGGGATTTGATTCCCTGCCGTTGTAGTGTGTTACTGATGGTGACCTTTGTTACTTTGGTCCCAGCTCTCTGCAGGTCATTCACCAGGTCCCCCCGTGTGGTTCTGGGATCTTTGCTCACCGTTCTCATGATCATTTTGACCCCACGGGATGAGATCTTGCGTGGAGCCCCAGATCGAGGGAGATTATCAGTGGTCTTGTATGTCTTCCATTTTCTGATGATTGCTCCCACAGTTGATTTTTTCACACCAAGCTGCTTGCCTATTGTAGATTCACTCTTCCCAGTCTGGTGCAGGTCTACAATTCTTTTCCTGGTGTCCTTCGAAAGCTCTTTGGTCTTGGCCATGGCGGAGTTTGGAGTCTGACTGGTTGAGGCTGTGGACAGGTGTCTTTTATACAGATGATGAGGTCAAACAGGTGCCATTCATACAGGTAACGAGTGGGGGACAGAAAAGCTTCTTACAGAAGACGTTACAGGTCTGTGAGAGCCAGGGATTTTCCTTGTTTGAGGTGACCAAATACTTATTTTCCACCCTGATTTACGAATAAATTCTTTACAAATCCTACCATGTGAATTCATGGATTTTTTTTTCACATTCTGTCTCTCACAGTTGAAGTGTACCTCTGGTGCAAATTACTGACCTCTGTCATCATTTTAAGTGGGGGAACTTGCACAATCGGTGGCTGACTAAATACTTTTTTGCCCCACTGTATGTTTAAGAACAATTGTTTGGATGATCAATTTGGTCACCTATAACATCTCAACATTTCTGTCTTCTGTCCACAACCCATTTATATGCAGCTCCAAACACCACATCCAGAACCCTTTGGATTTTGTTGAGAAGGTGAGAGATCATATATGGCAGGCATCTTTGCACAGACTGGATCTAGGGTCCTGCCTGGTGTGGTAAACACCAGCCTCTACTGGTCTTGCACTTGGAGCCCTGATTAGTGCTTCATCCTACAAGGGTTTGTCCTTCCATGATGCTTCCTGCTCCACCTCCTCCTCCTGAGGTTTCAGCTGCTTGAACTATTTACTAAGCACCTAATCACTTGTGTTTATCTTCCTGATGCACTGATGATTAGGGATGGGTATCGTTTAGGTTTTATCCGATACCAGTACCAAACCGGTACTTTTGAAACGGTGCCGGTGCTTAAACGGTGCTTGAACCGGTGCTTAAAGAATGGAGAACACACACTTTGTCCAAAAACCTCTCATGTTTAGCTGTTTTTTTGTAAAAAGATAAGAATGTTAGCCGTTTCTGCAGCTATAGGGGATTTATGGCATTACTCTTGGCTGGAAGCAGTGCTTAAACAATGGAAAAAAACACAAACTTTATCCAAAAACCTCTCATGTTTAGCTGTTTCCCTCTTTTTCTTTGGTCATTTTAGCCTTTGGCCAGGGTGAAGGGAGTATCTGCCATCAAACAAGAAGACAGCCGCATGTAAATATGACGGTGTTTGCTAGTTCACCTTACGTGCATTAATTTAATAACGTGGTTAGCGTACTCAACGTAAATTACACACGAACAACAACAAGGCAACGAGTGTTGCCCAGCCATGACAGATGGTGTCATAAAGCAGCTGATTTCATGCAGGATAGGACCCAAACGCAAACTCACTAGGGTGAAATGTGAACTTAAAATACAGCTTTATTACTGAGCACAAAAAAGTCATACAAAACCGAAACTGGGAAAAATAACATGAACTATAATGGGAGCCCTAAATACATGAGGAAGGACACAGGGACACGCACATAGTAAGGAGGGAGGAAGCAACACAGGACTGAGGGAGACACTGACCTAAATACACAGAAGGATAAGAAGGAAGTGAGAACACACAAGGAACACAGTAACACGAATAACCATAACGAGACAGGGGGAGCAAAACTGAACAGAATGAACATGGAAACACAGGACCTTCACAATAAAATAGGAAAACTGCTCTTGACGAAGGCGGTCGCACTTTTCTCCTCTCCTCTATTATAATATATAATAATACATATAATATATATAATATAAAGGATTCCTAGAGCAAAATATGAAAAAAGAAATGCTTAAAAAATTAATCACACAGTCAAGAGTTAATAAAGCATAACTACAGTATATATTAAGTGCTAGATTAAGTAGTTTAGTCATCTCAGTATCACTGAAAGTGGAGTTTTAAATTTAACAGAGTTTTAAGGATTTATCTATGGTCATGTTTTGAAACACTATTTTTAATAAAAACTACAACAATGGGTACCTTCCAACTGTCAGCCAGTCAGAATACAGAACTTTGTTATGTAACACACAATCTTTTTAAAAAAAAAAACGTAATTATAAGGACCTTCTGCCTGCCAGCCAATCAGAACACAGAATTGTTTTATGTAACACACACTATCTGACAAAAACCGTAATTATAGGGACCTTCCGGCTGTTAGCCAATCAGAAGCCTTAAAAAATACACGTTGTGTGAATATTCATGACCAGGTGCAGTACCCAAACCGGTCTACAGGGGAGCTGTGTTGATACACAGATTATACACAAAAGTTGGGTAATTGTGAATAGTAAGGACTTTTTTTCGATTTCGCTGAAATTTTGAATTTAGGCTTTTGACACCTATTTAAGCACCCTCACATCGAGCTTTCATTCCATGAATTGTGAGGACATCGGCCCTGTCCTCATAATTCCAAATGTCCGGACAGTGTGGCGTGTATTCTTGTGAAATGTCCTCATAAACCACCTTTGCGCACACACACACACACACACACACACACACACACACACAGACAAACACAGACACACACACACACACACACACACAGACAAACACACACACACACACACACACACACACACACAGACAAACACACACACACACACACACACACACACACACACACACACACACACACACACACACACTAGAATCAACAGAGTTTTCCAACCTTTTCTTATGTTTTCTGCAGACTTTCATTCAGCCAAATCGCTGCACTGACCTAAAGCACGATCTGCACGACATTTCCTTTAAACACAGTGAAGGTGGACGCCGCTCTTAATGAAACCCAGAATTAGCTTTCATGTATATGAAAGTTGCTGCTGTGCTCTGGATCTTTGGCATTTTGCATGAAGCGATTTTCTCTAAGCTTCAGTTCACACAGCAGAGAAGTTTGTGTCTGACTCAGTGACTGCAAGGTGCTGCACAGGTCCTGTGGCTGCAACCCAAAAGCATCCCTATCAGGCGTCCTGTGCTAATACGCCGTGTTTGCTTTTGGCCTTTGGTCTTGTGTTTGTTTAGATGCCACTTTGCAAACCTAAGCTGTACTGCCATATCATTGTTAGAGAGGAGGAGAGCTTTCCAACAAGCAGCACTGCATGGTCTAGGATTCATCTGCTGGGACGGCCTCTGCTGCTGTGTTGAATCCTCCAGAGCAACAAATTACCAAAACGTCTGTTTTTAAAAAGAGGCTCACACTCGCTGATCCATTTATTAGTTACTGTGAAGTCCGAGCAGAGCAGGACTCTGAGGACTGGACCCTCACACGTCTGTACTTTGTGCTTCTACACAACTTTACATTGATGTGCTAACTTTAGCTACCAAACACAGTGATGTAGAGATGTGACTCTACAGTGAGGTGATACAAACAGCTGGTGAGAGTCCTGTTTACAGACAGAACCACAGAGAAAAACAGAACCTGGTGGAGTTCCTGTGTCACTCTGTTAGCTCCTCAACACAGAGGAACATGAACGTTACGACGCACCTCGTACTGCTCTGATTTAACTGTGAGCTGAGGCACCAGAGCCAAAAGCTCAGCGATGGCTTGAACCACCTCTGGCTGTGAGTGACAGCTGAGCTCAGGCCAAACAGTTCTCCATGCTGAGATAATATCCACCACCTGAGAAAGAAACATTTCTTTTAAGACCAGAACTTTGGAAAAGATTCAAAAGTTCTGATGCAGAAAAAAGATGATTCCTGAATTTAAAGAGACAAATGGAGACAGACGAGGTACCTCTGCTCGACACAGCTCCTGTAGTCCCTGCAGGACGAGAGCAGCCGGGGTTGCCAGGTCTGGTCTGTTGCACTGTTTTAAAGTGAGTGAAATGGCAGCCACCATGTCCCCTGCATGCTGGTAAGGCCTGGTTAACACACACATCAGCGTGGACAAAGTGGAAAATGTGTTTCTTCTCATTTTGTTACCATTTTTATTAAAAAGCATTAAAAGTGCCAGGACACGTGTAAGTAAGTAAATGCAAACACAGCTTCTTATCATTGCAAACTCTTCTGGCTGCAAATGTTTTACAATAAAAGCAAACGTAAGCATTTGTGAAAACAAGAAACATCTCAATGATTTGCTAAATTTGTGCTGTAGCATCCATCCAGAGGGTTTCCCAGGTTTTCACTAATGCTAACAAAGCTGCATGTACATGTTAGCAGGTGTAACAGGCCCCGGGACGATGAGCAGTGTGCACCAGCTGGTTAGAACAAAGGAAATAATCAAATTAAATCATCGTTTGATTTCATCAACACACATAAAGGCCAGTTCACAAACACTGACAAGCATTAGCTAACAGCTAACATGTAAAGGACGTGTGCAGGAGCCTGGATGCAGTTTGTGGAGTTTATATGATCAACATAGTTTTTGGGTTGAAGGTTAAAACTATGAAGTTATGGCTCACTTGCTTAGAGTTGTATTATATGGGAAGCAGTGCTTACAGACTGACATAATAATAGCTGGATTTCCTTTGCTTCAAATGTATGCTTTTATTTTGATAGTCTGGCAGAGACAGGAAGTTAGCTGCCTCTCAGTCTCTCTGTTTGATCTGAACTTTGTAAGACTTTGATCCTTCTGGATTCAGTCACGTGTAGCTGCTCTGAAAGATTTCAAACTGGACTCCTGCTGATTTTTGGAGAAACAGGGACTCAGTGGAGCGTCGAGCTGAGGCTTCATTCACTGCAAAGCTACAAAGTGCATTCATTTATCTTAACAAGCAAAGTTGATGTGACTGAAAAAACAAAGATTTTTCTGAACTTTTATCAGCTTGTTGAGCAGAAACATCTATGAAGAGTCCAGTCAGTGATTATTACTCATCAGAAGGGAAGATGAAGAGTCCTGGTGTTGGAAGCTCACACTGTCTGCACTGTGCATGCAAAGTCCACTGAATGAATGAACCAGTGAATGTAGGAAGTGCCCACTGTTTCTGTAAGTATGGGAGGACCCACCTCTCTCTGCAGATGTCCCTGACACAGGCGGCCCTGGCCAGGATCTGCTCCCACTGGGCGTCCCTCCCCAGCACCACCCTGCTGTCCTGCTGGCTCATTAGACGCTGCAGCTCTGGGTAGACCCGGTCCTTACAGACATGACCAAAGCAGCACACAATCAAAGACAAACAGAAGCTTTGAACACGTGAATATGACATTTATAGTAATGCGTTATTACTGCAAACCTGTTTCTTCCACAGAGCGGTCATGAGGCGCAGTCCCACTGCTCTCAGCTTGGGGGAGCCGGCCAGCATGTGCAGACTGTGCAGCACGATCGGGAAGCAAAGCTGGAATATTACAGCACATATGATCAGAGCCAAGTTTACAAGAGAAACACACGGTTACAGCTGAAGAAGGCAGATGTTAGACAATGACTGCTGGTTTGGAGAGTCCAGCTCACTGACAGAGTGCTTTATACTACAGAGCACTGCATCTATCCCACACAGAGGCTGCTGTGGTCCAATCCCAGCTCCTACAAACTGGGTACAAGAAACACTGTCCGTGTTCATCTCAGTTATTCACTGTTATTGGTGGATTGTGCTCACATGTGGGTATTTGGGACACGCGGGTCACTGGTTTTTAAACTCTAGAAGCCTCCTGGATGAAGAAAAGCTCCTCAGACTACATGACCTGGATGACCCCACAGATTAAAGCTCATCTGTGTGTATGATGGACTAAAACACACTGTGAGCGCTCAGATGAAGTAGAAAGGTGCTGCTGATGTTCCAGCCCCGTCTCCAGACGCTCACAGTCAGTACAGGTTCTTCTAAGTCGTGCTGCGTACCTTATGAGTGCCGAGGTTTGGCAGGCTTGTGAGAACAGCGTGAGCCAGGACGGGACTCTTTTCTTTGGTCAGTTTGAACAAAAGAAGCAGCACGAGGGGCGGGACCTGCAGAGGGAAACGCCCACATCAGCAAACACACCAACCAAACATTAGGGGTACAATGAAACAATGAGGGGTAAACTTCACACTTCATCTGCAGCTAGTGACTCCAACACAAGTCCAGAGGGAAGTCTGTCCCCTTAGAGCACTCCCTAACCTCTCCCTTTATACGGCAGCAGATTAGCAGCAATCACACAGCAGTGACAGCTTTTATCTTCCTGCTGATCTGAACCATTTCAAAGTCATGTGTTGGTGCCAAAACACCAGGGCCCGTATCCCTAAAGATTCTGAGAATCCTCTCAGAGAGCTCCTAATTTAACCTAAAAAATCCTTGCCAGGAGTTTTAGCTTAGAAGTGATTCCAGAACATTTTCAGTGAACTCTGAGCAAGGAATGGATGGAAAATCCTATCTTAGTGAGGAGGTGTGGTTGACCCCGTTGCTAGGTATGAGTCATCATTTCAAAAGCCGTGATTGGTTGATCCTACAAGTTTGATGGAAATGAGCTTTTGGTCATAATGAGCAAAGGATGTACCCTCAAATCAATAAACATAATTATACACTCTAATCTTATGCTGACTGTAATTGTAAATAATATTTCACATTCAAGAAATTCAGTGATGACTTGGGACAGACCCAAGTAGTCACTGCTGCATTGTTGCATTTTCCTGGTTGCCAAATACCTCAGGGTTGTGATTACTTTCGTCTCTGGTGTAATAGCGTTGTGGCGTCGAGTTGGTGAAGTAATTGCATCTCTAAGGAGATCCACCACAAACATGATTCCTGCACGATCCAATCTGTAGCGTCTCAATAATTCCCTGTCATCCAGTGTTTGCAGGACATCTCTCCTGCCTCTTCTGTTGGCCATTTTGTGCAGCTGCTTAGGGGAACTCCTAAGCCACTAAAAGTCCTCTTTCCTGCTCTTAGCAGATCTCGCCTTAGGAGCCCTTTTAAGCGCTAGGAATCTTGAGGAATAGCTTTTATATTAACTGGGATTGTCGTGTCACTTTTAGGGGAAATTCTAAGAAAACGTCATGACTCTGAGAATTTTCTTAGAATTTGGCCGCTAGGAGCCACTTTTTGCACAAAGATTCTTTAGGGATACGGGCCCAGGTTATCAACATGTGTTTAGTGCTCTTAGAAAGACAAACACGAGCTAGCTGCCTTACATACAACATATCTACATGTCAGAGGGAACAACATGCATTACTTTATATTCAGGCCACAGGTTTAAGAGAACCAGTTGTGTGGGTTATCTACCTGGCAGGGGTCGGCAGCAGCGACAGCCTGGCTTGCTTTCAAAGCCAGCTGGCAGATGTTTTCCTGACCCATGATGATGAGATAAGTCACAATCAGGACAAGAGAGGAGGACAGGCGCTGGCTGGACGACAGGGCGGAGCTGACCGCCAACAGCCAATCGGTCGCCGCTGCTGGATTGTTGGCCACTTTGCGCAGTACCGACAAAGACACGCTGAGCTCACTATACCAGGAACTCAGAGACAGAGGCAGTGATGGGGCCGGCTGAGGGAGACAGATTCATGAGAAACAAATGAGAAAGAACAAAGAGCAAAGCTACAGATGCACCATGAATGTTAATGAAGTGTAATTTAAGGATCAAGCAAAGCATCCCAGAGGAACAACACTCCAGAGACTGGATGCTGACCCTGAAGAAGAGGCAGTAAAGACAGCCCTGTTGCTATGACACTGAGAGGGAAACAGTATTTTTGGATGGATGTCGTCTATGCTCTAATGCTCTGTCCACTCACCACCTAACAGCTACCTGCACTATTGTAACAGTGTTTGAATTACGTGGCTACACCTCAAAGAAAGACTCCAAAAACTGAATGTGAGAAACAGGCCTGGGGCTACCTGCTAGGCTACCTGCTGGGTTACCTGCTGGGCTAACTGCTAGGCTACCTGCTGGGTTACCTGCTGGGCTACCTGCTAGGCTACCTGCTAGGCTACCTGCTGGGTTACCTGCTGGGGTTTATCTGCGGGCCTGCTAACTCTGCGCAGCAGGCTGTGAGCCAGCCTGTGGTTGGTGCTGTGTGTGTTCTGGTCAGACAGCGGCTCAGTGAGACCCAAGCAGGACAGGAGCTGCAACACGGGGAGAATCAGGACCGGACTCAACCAGGGCGACGCCTCCGCTTGTTCAGGGACCAAACTCAGTGCTGTGTTGAGAGAAAGAATATCTCATGTAGGACACAAAGCTCTGTGAGGTTCCAACCATGACCTGCACACACAACCTAGTTTTGTTCCCACTAATTCTTTCACTGCTTCAAAGTCTCTTAAAGGAAGCTAAAGCCAGCAGAGCTTTGTCCAAAATAGTCACTTTACCAAGTCTGAGAAGGCTGGTCAGCTGATCTGAAGGGGCTTCCAACAAGAGCAAGGCCACGCCCATCATCAGCTCATCCAACAGCAACTCCTGCAGAAAACAAACAGCGATGCCAACAGGTCAATACAGGCCACAGGCTCCAGGTCACAGAGGCCCGAGAGGTTACACATTACAGCACTGACAAGGTTCACAATGGGGGACATTTGACCCACATGTGTAAACCTCTATAGGCCAGAAGGCATCTTGTTCCATTCACTGACATCACCAGCAGACTGACAGCTAATAAATAAGTCAGCATGTTTGGTTTTGTAGGCGTGGACAGGATCGATGGTCAGGCTTCCTCTCAGAGAGGCTCCAACTGCAGGATGTGAATGATGTTAATAAGGTGAAACGTGTAAACAGAATCGGTCCCAGCATGGAGACAGTGTGTGAAGAAGACTCTGTATTTACATGAACCAATCACCACTGCAGAGCAGTTCATTTAATCCCTACGTAAGAAGATCTGTGTAACCGTCACTACAGCTGTTTCTGTGATGAAGTTTCAGTCAGCTTTAATCAGCTGTTGGGATGAGATGCAGCGCAGAGACCAACAAGTGCTCAGCATCACTGGGAACAAACCACTTCAGGTGACCCATCATGGAGCTCATCCAGAGGATCAGAGCAGCGATCAAAGCAAAGGGTGACGAATCTAAAACATGTGCTGAGTTACTTCCTTCCACACGTGTTCATAGTTCTGATGGTTTCAGTGAGATTTAGTCTAAACTAATTTTTCACACTAATTCTGGTCACACAGCGTCTCCAACACTGCTTTCTTTAATGTGACTGTAGCCTGAGGGTGCACAGCCTGACTTCATCACACAAGTGAGTGTAAACAAACCTGATGACAGCCATGACGTTACGTCACGTTAAGCAGCACAGCAGCGCGGCTTCTTTATCTTTGCTGGTGTCTGATTGTCTACAAACAGCGATCACCTGACAGGCTGGAACAAGCTGCTGCATTAAGCCGATTATTGGTCTGCAGTCTCCGTTGAACTCGAGGCATCGCCGACACGCACACAGCAGCTGCAGAGCCAGCGCCGCTTTCTCTGGTTTCCACTGGTCTCCAGAGGTCCCAGTTAGATCTTGGAGCAGAGCGCCCACAAACGCACACAGCTCCAGGACTGCCTCCACGCTGTCCACCTGCAGGACAGAGAGGAGAGGCTGACATAGCTCCATCCTGCTCTCTGTATTAGCTACTTCCTGTCAATCTGAGCGTATGCAAATAAGAGAGACACATTTAAATGAACGGTGGTGTAACATACAGAGTGGAAACATGTTGACGTGTCTTTGTACAGTTACCTAACATAACTTCAGTTTGTTACCTGCATGTGTGGAACCAGCTGACAAAGACAGAGCAGCAGCCTGTCAGACACTGGGGACAGCGTTTCCTGCTCCTTGTTCTGGGGGGCGGACCTGGATCCTCCCTGAATGGGCAGCATCACCCTAAGAAGACTCTGTCGAAGGAGCGCGTGCTCGGGTTGCCTGTGAGGTTGGCAGTATAGGTACCGAAGGAAGGGGGCCAGCATGGTGATATAAGCCTCTTTATCTCTGTAACGTACACACACACTGGAGTCATAAGAATCTCTGAGAATAGATCATCTCATAATGTCCAGTTGTCTTCAAAGTAGTGTACAACATAACAGCTACGATAGGAACCAGTAAGACTCACCTGTCAACAGCTTTCTGGATAAAGTCATCGATCTCGAACAGCAGAGCCGGCCAGCAGTCCACTCTGTTCTCCAGGGCTGTGACGTACGGGTGAGGGCTGCTCCTGCAATGGACGGGTCAGTGTCCCAGCTCTGATTCAAGTTATGGTCCCAACAAACCACTGAGTCAGTCTATTACAACGAAGACAAACTAAGAAGGCATCAATCCACACAAGACCTGTTGTCTTCCTTCTCTCACCCCAACCAATCACAGCAGATGGCCCCGCCCCTCCCTGAGCCTGCCAGAGGTTTCTTCCTGTTAAAAGGGAGTTTTTCCTTCCCACTGTCACCAAAGTGCTGCTCATAGGGGGTCATATGATTGTTGGGTTTTTCTCTGTGTTATTATAGGATATACTGTACAATATAAAGCACCTTGAGGCGACTGTTGTTGTGATTTGTTGCTGTATGAATAAAACTGAATTCCAAGTTCTCCAAAGAACAAGTGCAAACTGTCAACACTAAAAACTATTGACAGTGTTATTTTAAAGCATCGATCCTTTACTGTTGGCTACACATCGTCACTTTTGCAGAATGCAGTCATATAAATAGTCCTCCAACATCCATACTGTTTCCACACAAACTGGATTTACACACCCACTCCCACAGTGACAATCTAAAGGCAAAATGTCACGTAGCTGCCACCTATGAGGATGAAAACATGCTTAAAATATGGTGTACTCACACGTACCTCTAACCAGAGTCGAGTGTGAGAGACAAAACGTTAGCAGTTGCACACACACTAATGCATCCACTGATACATTATAGATCAGCCTTTGAATGAAGTGCTGTGTGCCTGTTCAATCATTTTCCAAGTGCAGGAAGGAAGCTCACGTCTGTGCCTGTGACAGCCTGCACTGTGGGCCAGACGTCTACTCCTCCGTGTTTCCAGTCTTCACATGATGTAACCTGTTTGACCACATGTGTCACCCTTCAGCACGCCATTTTCAGACCCTCAGTTTACTTTCAATACACGCCAACTCGTCAGCCTATCAGAGCACTCCCCACGTTCCAGCACAAAGGAAGCAAACAATCAGGAGTTTCTTCTGTTTATTGTGACTCAAAGTCTGTTGGTGTTTCAGAGCACTGGCAGACAATTTGGACAGAGGAGATCTTTCTGTTGCACCGCTGATTTTTATACGGATGTTCACGAGTGTCTTTGTCTTTGAAGTGAAGTCTGCAATCATCCACAGGACAGATTTTATACACTAAAAAGAGGAGAGCTCACTATATTGTGACCAAACATCACTTTTAATGTTAAAACCCTGTTCGTTCTTACAGCGACCCCATCACTGCAGCCACAGCACCGTCTGTCACTCTGTCCTCACTCATGAACAACACCCACAGATACTTAAAAGCCTCCAACTTGGGCGCCAGCTCGTCCTTGACCTGGAGTGGGTGCTCCACTGTTTTCAGCTTTGAACCACAGCCTCAGACTTGGAGGTGCTGATTCTCATTCCCAATGTTTCCCACGCAGCTGCAGAATTACTCAAAACAGCATCGATAACAACACCCACCAGGAATAGATCCGACAGTGATGGCAAAACGGACCAAGCTCAAAAAGTCTTGCTCCATTGCCTCACCAAGCTCCTCGTACAGCTGAGTTTTTGCTTCAGCTACTGCAAGAGTTACACTCATCCTGTCGATATCTGCCAGACGATAGCCAAGCCTAACAGGACGCTTCAACCTGCTGCTCCTGAACCTCCAATGTCTATCTTCTGGTTCAGAGATTGCCACCACAACATCAACGTTATGCACCAGTTTGGGATTCTCATGCTCCAAGAGCCAGTTTATAGCTGGGACTGAAGCACCAGGGCCTTTGACTGCCACCAGACAGAGCACCGGACCCCTACGGCACTTCAGGTGGGTGGTGGACCAATGCTGCTTCTTTGGACTAGCAGTAAGCTACAAGCTATATGTAGCTTGATAGATTACACAAGACAATATGTTTGAACATCTCTAGATATTAGACATGAGATACTTACCTGATAGAATACGGACAGGTGAAGTGTCCATCGCTCTGGTCAGCCTGCATCTCCAACAATCGCCGAATGACTTTTATCAACCCTTGAGTGTGTCTGTTGGACATCAGAGTCAGAATAACTGAAAAAACTAACAGTGTGAGCATTTTCATTGCTTCAAATGTTTTCAAATAGTTACATTATGCTGCACAACTAGGTTAGCGTCCAGATTAGAGAGCATCCAGCTCTGAACTGTGGAACAGTGACCTTTAACATTTTCATGTTTCCAGTTTGAACTTTCAAAGCTATTTTCTTTACTTCACATGAGCCCTGATGGAGAGCAATGACATCGTGGATTTATCCTCAGCACAGACTAAGCTGTGACCTCCATGTGTCTAACTCAGTTTGTAGACTGTCAGTCGGGTTCCTGCACTGGAAGCATTGACTCCATGTTACACACTGGTAGCTGGAAAAGAAGGCGACTGGACTTGATTAAGTTTTAAAGATGTTTCACTTCTTATACAAGGTGGAGAGACCCACATATTTAAACCCTACAGGGCATTTCCCTCCTTGGAGATGGTCATCAAGCTATTTGTCATGTGCGTCGTCACATGAGTATAAACAAAAGCGTAGGTCATTGTCAACACCAAGGGTTAAGGGTTGAACCACTATGAGACCTCACCGCGACCCATCATGTGACCTTTGAGGTCACCTGAGGCGAGGTGTGAGTGGGCCTTTAAAGGGATTTAAAGACTGAATTTGTAGGTGACGATGGCCAGTAACAGTGGACATACACGGCCTTCTTCATACCTCTTCTCAGTTCACAGTGTTAGCATTCTCATGCTAAAGAGAGCCTTCTTTGTCCTGCTGATACACAACCTCGTCCTGCTGAGGTCTATCTTTCATGTTGTGCCTTTGTGCAGCGGCTGTAATGCTGCATGGATGCAGGTTACAGAGCCTCTATCAGACTCATTGACAAACAGCTGAGCTGAGCTTTCTGAGGCAGGATCGTGGCGTCTAATAACTGCGCGTTGCATACCTTGCAGAAGGCAGGAGGTTGAGGACACCATTGAGGATGTAGTCCAGGTCTGCATGGCCCTGGTCCACCAATAACACCAAGGTGTCACAGCACGCTGAACACACCACAGCACAGTCACTGCAGCACTGCTGCCACAAAGCTTCCAGTGCTGGGCCCTGAACAACAACAGTGATGCAGTCAGTGTTTCAGAAGTTTAACAAAACGATCTGTGCCATTTCCACACATGCACTGAAGCCCTGAATGAAAACGGACAAAGACAGAGGTGCACGTGAGAATGCAATCTGTCCCACTCAGTTCAGCCACTCGGGCTCAGCACTGATTCAATCCCAACAAGGTTTGATTCAATTTGGACTCAGACAGTCAGAAATATTATAACTATGATTGTTTATCAGTGCATATCCATATTTTATATCTGTGTATAAAAACAAAGCTGACACTGTGAGATCAGAGGTGTCAGCCTCACAGCAGATGTGTCAAAGTCACTGAGGATAAAACACAGGACCACATGAAGCAGATGTTCCTGCTCTTTTATACTTCATGTAACTAAAGAAATGATCATAAGTGACTCTTACAGGAACTCACCTGAGCACAGGACCAGGTGATTTGCCCATCTGACCCTTTTTCCTTTAAGACAGCTGCAACAAGACTTCTCACCGTCTACAACACAAGAAAATCACACTTCTGTACCATTATTCACAATAACAAAGAGAGGAAGAGAAACCAACACTACAGAGTGAATGAATGAATGAATGAATGAATTAGTGAATGAATGAACGAATGAGTGAATGGATGGATGGATGGATGGATGGATGGGTGAGTGAGTGAATGAGTGAATGAGTGAATGAGTGAGTGAGTGAATGAGTGGATGGATGGATGGATGGATGAGTAAATGAATGAATGAATGAATGAATGAATGAATGAGTGAGTGAGTGAATGAATGAGTGAATGGATGAATGAATGAATGAATGGATGAATGAGTGAATGAATGAGTGAGTGAATGAATGAGTGAATGGATGAATGAATGAATGGATGAATGAATGGATGAATGAATGAATGAATGAATAAGTGAATGAATGAATGAATGAATGAATGAATGAATGAATGAGTGGATGAATGAATGAATGAATGAATGAATGTGCCTACAGGGACCTGAGTCTGTGTGTGTTCAGTAAAACCTGCCTCTCCTCTACATAAACATATTAAACACACGAGTGTGAGTGACTCAGAAACCCTCGTGGTTGCCAACAAACATACAAAGTAACTCTGTGTCTTGGATCTTGTTACACTGTAAACTCACCTCATGTCTCTTTAAAATCCTCCAACAGCTGCAGACATGTATCAGTGCACCTTACAGTCATGTTACTCTATCAAATAGTTACGTTACTCTTTACTCTGTCTTATCAGGAGACTTTTTTATGAGTATTGCTGAATTCCTGTTAATGGTAGAGATTTTCTGCCTGTGTGAGCTGCTACTTAGTTTACCTCTATCATTAACAAATCACTCGTACCTGTGGAATCAGACAAGGGAAGGATCATTGGTATCATTTGGATGGGAGGAGTCACAGAGCAGAGTCCGCCTCTTACCTGGGCTTGTATGACGGGGCTGGGGAACTCGAGCCGCGTCTTTAAACTCTCCATCATGTCACTGGATCATACCTGTGAACATCCAGAATCTCCATTAGAACAAGAGGAGGAGGTTTGATCAAAGTAAAGACAGCTCTCCTGTTAAACTACAGATGATCACATATCAGGGAAATCAGACTTTAGCTCAGGGATGTGACATCGAACCCCTGACTGATCCAAGCTGTTTATTCTTCCTCTCAAACAAACATTCCCAAATGTTTGTCCCAAACAAAGGAAACCAAGATTACCCTTCAGCCATCCACCCACTAACTAAACAACACTTTAAGTTCATGTAAAGTTTCTGGATGAAACTTTATATGAACTTACATGACGTGTACATTGTTGTTTCTAAATGCATTTTGCTAAACTATTTTAGTGCTGTGGCAGTGTGTTGTCATGTGTATCTATTAATAAGTGTTCAAACAGAGATGCTAACAGTGCCTGATTACGTTATCTTATATAACAAATACGTAGCTTTCAAAGAGAACACATGGTGATAGATGATGAAGTCTCCCAGCAGCCCTCCTACTGCAGTGTTACTGGGATACGCTCAGAGACACCTGATCCAGTTCTAACAATAAGCTTTAGAGAAAAAACACAAACACTAAATGGGGAGTCTCATGAATCCAAGCTGGGAGCTGGTCCACAGGAGCTGGGCCACTGAGAGACAGCTGAAGGCACTGCTGAAGGCACTGCCTCCTATTCTACCTAGCAACAACAAATAAGGCTGCAGTCTGAGGAGGGAGTGCTCTATCAGTATAACTTTGTACTACAAGCTTTTTAAGAGACGACAGAGGCTGATTATTCGAGACCTCGTCTGTCAGAAGGAGGATTTTAAATCTTGGATTTAACAGGGAGTCAGTGAAGAGGAGCTAATATGTGACAAACATGCTCTCTTTCTACTTCCTGTTGGTACTCGTGCTGCAGCGTTTCAGGTTAACTGGAGGCTTTGAGGCTTTTCATGGCACTTGTCTGATAACACTGACTCACAATCGTGCAGCTAGAGTCACTCTCAGCTTAGTTCACAGACCTACATGGTTGTTTGTGCACACTGAATGATATATTCTGCTCAAAGACTCCTCACAGCTTCACTGGAGCCACGATGATGCTGTTTCTAAGAGTTTTAGGGCCGAGCACAACAGCCTCTGTCTGGATTTAGAAGCAGGAAATTAGAGGTCACCAGGTCTTTTAGGTCTCTGTGATCAACCAATCACAACAACAGTCACTTGAAGGCACAGACCACGAAGTACAGAGAAAATCCCACCAACCGGTCAACCCCAATGAGCAAGGCCTTGGCCACAGCGGGAAGGAAAATCTCCCTTTTAGCCGAACCAGACTGGAGGACGAGCAGACGTCTGACCGACTGGTGGAGAGGGAGGGACTCACATGGTGGATACTCATCTCTCACAGACGGTGAGAGGACAAAGACAAAAGTGTCACCTCATATCAGGCGGCACCTCCAGGGCTGAAAACTGAAACCTGTGCAGAAGTGCCAAAAACTGCAATTCCCCTAACGGCCTCTGGAGGCTGCATCCAAAAGTGAGACAACCCCAGCAGCCCCCTATATGAGCACTGTTACAGTTTACAGCTGTAGCTTTTTACCAGGCCTCACCTCTGCCAATCCAAGTGACCCACCTGTGTCACACACACTGTGAAGCTAAGCAGTGTGTCACAATGAAAGCTCCTGCTTCTTCCATGGTTTATATACACATGCTGTGTGGATCTGTGTCTGAAGGAGCACAATACATTGGGACGCACACTCATTGTGTCCCAAGTGTCACTTTCAAACTATAAAAAACAAAAATAAAATCAGCAGCGTTTGCTCTGTTGGTCTCTAAAGAGGACATCAGGCTAAATACATCTACTGTTGTTAAATTAGTGCGACACACCATGATGAGCTGCACTCACACTGATACAGCCACATAGTACGTGACAGCTCAAATAATTAATCAAGAATAATCCCCCAGATATATAACAATGCTCAATCTGGAAATGGCAAAGCCGACCACCCAAGACAGAGCAGCATGTTTATGAAGTGTCCCACAAGAAACTGGACACGTCAGAGAAACCAGGAGAGGAACTGTGGTGTTACATGATGAGTGGGTGAATACAGCTGTTAAGGGTCACTGAGTGAAGGATGCAACAGGAGTTAGACCTGCTCTGGTGTCTGTTTTGGAGATGGTGACAATGACTTCAAATTAAAACTAAAACCCAGCTGGATGTGTCGTAGTGGAAAATGTTCAGTTTGTCTTTGAGAGTGACTGGAATGGACGAGGAGGGCCAGCTCAGGGTGAACCTGAGACCAGGTGACAGACCTGGATCCTCGGGACCAGGTGAGAGGAGGCAGATGAGTTGCTATGGAGACACTAAGAGGAGAAACCGGAAGAAGGACAATGAGCTACTATCTGTGGCGTTTCCGTCAGAGCCGCTGCACAGATCTACCCTGCAGGGCTTCCGTCGTGATGTTCATGGCAGGAACACTGCATTGTTTCTTGTGTACATATATCTGTACATATGAATGTTACTTCTGTATGCAGGACTATAATGCAGAGTCATAAACACACAGTCCATTTAGTCATTTAAGCAAAGGTATTACACATAGAACACAACATTGTAAATCAGTCTTTGGCACAATATCGGGATTATTTCGTTATTTATTTTTGTGTTTATGCGAACAATATGCCTGATTTGCGACTTTCTGCACTTCTATTGGTTGCGCGAACAAACGTCACGTCACTCCGAGGTCAAAGTTCAACGCGGCAGCGCTCCTCAGCCAGCACTTTTTATTTTATTGTTCTATAAAAAAAAATCAAATACTGTATTAAGTTTATTTTTTACCGGTAGTGAACTGTAGTGTAGCCTACCATTTCCACACGTAGGTGTTAAGTGCACTGGGCAGCTCAAAGTATAAGATATGATTTTCTTCTTGAGCTGACATACATTACACAGTGCAGGAGAACGATGATGTCATTCTGACATTATGAACAGTTAACAGTTTGCTCATTTCTCCCGACACTGTACCACTAACGTATACACACAGTTACATGCACTACATTAGTTTGTGTTAGCTAACATTCTCAGAATTCTGAGAATAAAGTCAGAATTCTGAGATTAAAGTCAGAATTCTGAGAAAAAAGTCAGAATTCTGAGAAAAAAGTCAGAATTCTTTTTTTTTTTTTCCCAGTGGCCCTAATCCTCTTCCGTAGCTTAGCAACATCCTCCTTAAACATGTAAAAGACATCATCTCCATGGGAGCACATGCTGCTCTAAAAACTGTGTATATAATTCAGTCTTGGTTCCTTTCCAAATGTGCAAGGTGCCACTTCCATAGGCACTGATCTAATGCCAACCATCACAGATGCAGCCTTTTTAAACACTGATAACAAACTTCAGCTCAGACATGTAAAGCGTCTCATTACAGACGATTTACAGCCGGCGAGCCTTCAAAGTCTTGGGTCTGAGATGAGTCCGTAAGAAACCACGTCGGCCGGTCTGGAAGCACGTCGCGAGGCTCCAAATGCTCCACCAGACCGCCGACAGGTCTCGCACGCCACAGCCGCTCTATCACGTGACACATACTGCTCCTATGAGCTAAGGTCATGTGTTGGGTTACGCCATGTCGCAAGTTTTCTGAGGTGCTTTTGTGATATTTAGTAGATCGGATTACATCTTTTTTTATTTATTACTTATATACGATCCAGTAATTTAGGTCAGTATCAGATCGATACCGATACGCAACGTCGGATCGGTCCATCTCTAGTTCAGATGGCTTTTAATGAGCCTTATAAAATAAACACAGTTTAAAAACATCTAGCAACTAAATCAAGGGTAGCCTGAACTTACAGTCACTGAACACAGCAAGTGTCCTGCTCTCAGACACAAAACCTGCCTTTAAAAGTTCAGAGTAATGAAATCAGCAGTGCTGATTCTATCATTTGTAGTCTCACACACTTGTGCATTTCTGTTGTTTTGGTTCACATCGGTTGATTTTCTGCTGCAAACAACTAATGAGAACATTTTCTAAACCTTTGAGTGTCCATCAGGATCCTGTAGAAACAGCTTCCATGTCAAAGATCAATATTCTGGATTCTGTTTAGAAAGAAAAAGATTTTTAGAAAAATCTCTAAAGAATTCAACATCTGTTTTGTTTTCTACTATTTATTTATTTTTTTAAGTCACTCTAGTACAGATTTCTTTAGTCACATATCTTTGTGTCTTCCATAAAAAACATTAAACAAGCAAACACTCAACACAGCAACACTGAAAGCATTTGAGTGTAACTTTCATTCAAATCAAACTTTATACACAATTACAAAATGGAACAAAAGACAATCTAAACATTAAAACACTACAGCCACTGAAGAAACAAATAAAACCAATCACAATCAAAATCAAAATATAACAGAAAAATAGAAGAGACATATCATACATCATATATCATCAGAGTGTTTCTCTAACAGCAGGAGCCTCTTTACACTCAGCTTCACACAGACGAGCTGAGGAATGATCAAGCAAACAACAGCATATCCTGATATGAGGCTCACAGATCAGGATCAATACAACACGTAGCAACCGACATTGATGTTGCCATGGTGACCGCTGCCATATATAGTATTTCTGTTACCTCACTTGTCTGGCTGTTTTTCATTTTACTAATGAGTCCACTCTCTTCCCTCACTTTCGTCTCTTCCTCGTGTTTGAGCTCCTCTCAGAGAGGATTTAAGAAAGAGCTTTGATGATGGCTGTAGCTCAGGAGATAGAGCAAGGCATCTAGTGATCAGAAGGTTGGTGGTTCAATCCCTGACTGCTCCAGCTGGCACACAAAGTATCCTTGAGCAAGACACTAACCCTCTCCGATGCATCCATCAGAGTATGAACGTGTTAAACAAGAATCAGTCCATTCACCATGGAAACATCAAAGTAGAAAGTGATGTCAGTTATGATTGGCTGCACAGCTGGATCACATGACCAGGTGAGTGGTACAAATAACAGGAAGCTTCTCTTGTGCCTTTAATAATCATTTGAATTGATAACTTATGATTTACAGACTGTTCTTTATCTTTTCCTTGTCGTCTGAAACACAGAAAAATATCAATGTTGGAAAATATGACATTTATATCTAGTTTCTAAAGGATGGTTTAATTCTCCAAAGGCCACCACAGACATGACAAAGTTATTTCCTCATTATAATGCACAAAAACAAAAATCAGGATGAGCCCTGCTGCTCACCAAACTTGTGTTGAATAATAATTTGTGAATCATTTAGTTTAAAACATCAACTGACTGAATCCATGAATCTCATCATGTGTTTCAGAGTGAAAGACACAGACATGTACAGACTGAACTGTTTCTCTAACAGGTAAGACTAACTACACAGAGTCACTGACCCATAGTGAACGAACAGTCTTTTGAAAGAATAAAATTTGTCTTTTCGAGACCAGATCCCAAATCCAGGATAAAGAGGTTCAGTGAATGTGGTGTTGAAGATGTGGAGGTGAATCAGAGTTTCAGAGGAGACTCTGTAGAAGGACAGAGTGCCAGCAGGACAGTCCACATACACTGCTGCTCTGTTAGAGACAGAGGAGGAAGAGGAGGAGGAGGAGGAGGAGGAGGAGGAGATGCGTGTTTCTCTGTAATTGTGCCACACAGAGAAATATTCATCAGAGCAGAAAAGACTCCAGGACTGATCATTTCTACCAAAAACACACTCATCACTGTCTCCTTTCCTTTTGATTCCTCTGTAACTCACTGATATCAAAGCCCTGCTCGTCCACTCGACCTCCCAGTAACAGCGACCAGTCAGACCATCTCTACACAGCAGCTGAGGATAAAAATCAAATCTGTCTGGATGATCAGGATATGACTGAACCTTCCTCACACATGTCACCTTCCTGTTGTTGTCAAACAGTTGGAGGTCTGTGTTCACTGTGTTTGTGTCGATTGTGAGTTGACAGGAATCTGATGGAGAGAACAAACACAATCCAGCTGCAGTTATTGATCCATCATCTGTTCATTGATTGACACTTTGATGATGACTCCTGACATGATGAAGATGGTTGAATGTGTGCTGCTTTGTTTTCATGAAGCCCATTAAAAACACACTTACACTTCCTCAGACCTGGTCTCAACCATCGGACTCCAGCAGGCTCCACCCTGAAAGGAGGAGGGGGGTCAGAGCAGCACAGTCAGCATGCACACATGGACATTACATGGCTCTCATACACACACTGTTACACACTGATAAAGGAACAGTCCAACATTTTGACACATAAATGTTTCAACTTCAAAAGATCAAAACTCACAATCACATCACATTTAATCTCCTTTATTAAGCACGATGTCCAGGGAGCATTGACATGTGCCACAGTCAAGGTTCAACACACTGTGACATTCATGCTGTCAGGGAGTGGCTGCATATTAAATGTAAAGACTGGGACTGGCTACAAAAACTGATCCAGTACAGGTAGAGTGCAGCAGCCAGTGCATCACATATTTTGAGCTAATGCAGCGGTCATCACACCACATACTGCTTTCTATGTAAAGGAGCCTTCATTCTCAGATTAGGGCTGTTTGTCACCATAAAGTCTGTCTCACAAGGGCAGCCACTGGTCCAGGCGAGGATGCCTCCACAGTGGGATGTCTGAGGGTGCAGACATGGGTGAAGTTAGGACCAGGTGCCAGTGGACCTGTGGACCTCTGGAGACAGGAGTTATTGTTTCACTCCACCAAAAGCAGGAGAGAAAGATGTTTATTAATAATCCTTCTAATTAATAAATGCTCTGTAGAGCAAATTTGTTGAAGGTAAACAAACATAAATGATGGAAACAGCATCAACCAATCACAATGCTGCACTCTTGCAGGACGAGGTTGTGATTTGATGCATGTGATGAATATATTTATTTCTTATTCTCCGAACAGGAAAATTATCTTTTATTTTTTTATATTTATACTAACATAAATGCATTTAAAGGCTCGTCATCTTGATTTATTTATTCAGAAATGATATCAAACAATAAAACAGGGAAACCCTGAATTAAATGACACAATTCTTGGTCATTGATGGTTACAGCTAACAGTGTCTCTGGGACCACTTTTGACAGCATTTGACTGAAGTGCTGGTTGGCTGCAGGGCCACCATGAAGGCTCTTTCTGGAGCTCTCCGGCTACGTCCACACTAATACGTTTTAGTTTGAAAACGCCTCGTTTTCTCTCCGTTTTGGCCTCCCGTCCACACTGAGACTGTGTTTTCCATCCATCCATCCATTTTCTTCTGCTTATCCGGGGCTGGGTCGCGGGGGCAGCAGCCCAAGCAGAGAGGCCCAGACCTCCCTCTCCCCAGCCACCTACTCCAGCTTGTCCGGGGGAACACCAAGGCATTCCCAGGCCAGCCGAGAGATATAATCTCTCCAGCGCGTCCTGGGTCTGCCCCGGGGCCTCCTCCCGGTGGGACATGCCCGGAACACCTCACCCAGGAGGCGCCCAGGAGGCATCCTTGTCAGATGCCCGAACCACCTCAGCTGGCCAAACTTCTCACCCTATCTCTAAGGGAGAGGCCAGCCACCTTTGAGAGGAAGCCCATTTCCACCACTTGTATTCACGATCTCGTTCTTTCGGTCACTACCCACAGCTCGTGGCCATAGCTGAGGGTCGGGGCGTAGATCGACCGGTAAATTGAGAGCTTTGCTTTTACACTCAGCTCTCTCTTCACCACGACAGACCGGTGCAGCGTCCTCATCGCTGCAGCCGCTGCACCAATCCGTCTGTTGATTTCCTGCTCCCTTCTCCCATTGCTCATGAACAAGACCCCGAGATACTTAAACTCCTCCAGTTGGGGCAGGAAGCCGACCCTGACCCGGAGTGGGCACTCCACCCTTTTCCGGGTGAGGACCATGGCCTGAGATTTGGAGGTGCTGATTCTCATTCCCACCGCTTCACACTCGGCTGCGAATCGTTCCAAGGTGAGCTGGAAGCCTTCACCCGATGAAGCCAACAGAACCACATCATCCACAAAAAGCAGAAATGAGATCCTGAGACCACCTAAGTCAGGGGTCAGCAGCCATTTGGACCCGGTTTCCATGCAAAAGAAAACATTGGGAGTCGCAAATGCTTTTTGACATCTAAAATTAAGATAACACTGCATATATTGTTTTTTACCTTTATGCTTTGTGTGAATAACTAAGGTGTGTTGCTTAAATCCATGAAGTGCTACAGAGAAAATTACAATTTATTTATGTAAGTAACACATTTTGAACTCTTAAAGAAATATAAGAAAAGGAAAGACACCCAGCTGAACTAAAATGATCCAGCAAACAAAAACTGTTGTGAGCAGCCACCCTTATATCGCCTTTGGGCTTTTGGAGCCTTGACCTGACTTTTAAAAAGTAATTGAAAAAAAGCACAATGCTGCTAAAAGATGAAAAATAGATATTTGCAAAATTCTGCCTAAATATGTATTTTACCTGGTTAATGTGTGTGGCGGGGCGTGGTCTGCAGCGCCGCTGCAGGGGAGGCGGACGCACCTGAGCGGCACCCGCAATCACGTCTCGACGCCTTAACGTCTGTGCTATCTTTGCTGTTGTGTTGATGTGTGTCGGGCTGTGAGCTGCAAAGCTACAGCCGGCTGTGTGCGTACAGCAACCGTGTGTGAAAAGTGGTCAATAAAGAGATGCTGAAAAGCGTGTTCATGCAAATATCGTCGGGTCTGCCGTAATATGTTTACAATGGGACTTCTGGTCACAGCGTCTGCAAATCGAGACTGTACGAAGTCATTTTCATCTTTACGCAGGACTGTAAGCTGTCATCTGTGAGGCGTGAGTGGTGTTTGTTTTTAACATAGTTCATGGTGGAGAACAGCTGCTGACATAATGTGGATCCGAAGATCTATAACTGGCCTGCCTGGGATTGAAAGTCTCGATAAATGCACGGTGTTTCGGCGGGTACACCGGCTTCCGCGAGTGTGACGGATATTTTGAGCGATGAAGAAATAATAGAATAAAATTTTATTTTTATACTTCAAAATCACAATAATCTTCCAATTTAGAACTACAAGTTAAAAAGAACTAACATAAATAAAATACACTTCAGCTAAATACTTCTAATTTATTTTCCCCGAGCCGCACTATAAGGACTAAAGAGCCGCATGGGGCTCCGGAGCCGACGCCTGACCTAAGTGAAAGCCCTGTACCACTTGGCTACGCCTAGAAATTCTGTCCATAAAAATTATAAACATAATCGGTGACAAAGGGCAACCCTGGCGGATCCATCACCCACCTGGAACGAGTCCGACTTATTGCCGGCTATGCGGACCAAGCTCTTGCAATGGTCGTATAAGGACTGAATGGCTCATAGCAATGGGCCAGTCACCCCATACTCCCGGAGCACCCCTCACAGGACTCCCCAAGGGACACGGTCGAATGCTTTCTCCAAGTCCATAAAACACATGTAGACTGGTTGGGCAAACTCCCATGCGCCCTCGAGTATCCATGAGAGGATAAAGAGCTGGTCCAGTGTTCCAAGTCCAGGATGAAAACCGCATTGTTCCTCCTGTAACCAAGGTTCGACTAACGGTCGGACTCTCCTCTCCAGCACTCTGGCATAGACTTTCCCAGGGAGGCGTTTTCGCTCAAGGAAAACGCTGTGTTTTGAACACGCTCTCGAAAATGCATACATTTGAAAACGGTGCTTTCCCTTCGCAGTGTGGACAGCAAAAATGCAGACTTGAAAACGATGACACCTTTTTAGTCATGTGATGCAGTCATGTGACCAATTAAACAAAGATAGCGGAGGGCATTATACAACAGTTGTTTTGTTTGCTCTCATTTTTGACAGCCCTATTAAAGGTTAATATCAGTCTGTACATGCTCCAGATAACTTTTCTTTAAATTCTGTAACTCTCACTCGCTTTTGCAACTTTGTACTTTTGTGTTACTCGCAGCGACAACTCCACCTCATTGTTAGTCCATTTAAAAACTCTGTGCTTTTCCTCATTTTGCTGCGACGTTTCAACGAGCCGGAAAGTGAATAGACGTCGGACAGAAATGAGGCAGGCCGGATCTTCTTGCGTTTCATGCATGCGCAGGACTGCAACATAAGCGTTTTTCGGCCGTTTCAATGTGGACACACAGCCTTGTGAAAACGACTGAAAACAATAGTGTGGACGCGGAGCATTTTCAGACGAAAACACCGTTTTCAAATCCATCTGGGCTAGTGTGGACATGGTCTCAGTGGCACAGCACATATCCTGCAGTGCAGGCTGCAGGGTAACAGGACCAGTGGTTGTCCTTGCTAGATTGGCTTTACAGTCAAAAACACCCACTGGTCTGGGCCCAACACCCAACCAGTGACCTGGTTTCCTCCACCAGATCCATCCCTTTGTTTCTTAATCTTTGCTTTCTGTTAGCAATGAATGACTGATTTGAATGATTGATTTATATTATATTTAGTGCTGTCAACATTAACCCGTAATTGCGGCGTTAACGCGGCAAATCCTTATTAACAAGTTAACGCAGATCAGCCCGATGAGGGGTTACACGGCGTTGAAGCGTTAATGCAGCTTAACACATTAATGTTGACAGCACTCATTATATTATAATTTGACTTTGAATTTCAAGGTTGATCGACCAAAGTTAATTCACTTTGACTGCATTCTATTTTTCTGTTTTTTTCTACTAACTATTATCACAAAGTCCAGTAGATCAATTTGATATTTTAGCACAAACAAGTTTCAGTAGTAAATGCTCAGAAGCAGTAAACTAGCAGTGCAAAATAGCCCATTTTAGTAGGCGGTCAGTTAAGTTGAGTGACCTAGTAATCCATTTACTTTTACTAATATGTTTTTCTAAGCTGGGGAAACAACTTCCCCCTAATTCTAGTTTATGCTGGGCCAGGCTAAACATGTCCTGGACATGGTCTCTGCACACAGATAAAACTTAAAATAAATAAAGAGAGTGAAAATGTCAGTTTCTTTCCAGAGATCAGTTTGAACAGGCTGCACCGTTGTTCCTGACAGAGATTTTGTCCTTTGAGACCCCATACAGACATCTACTGTTTAAGTTAGACCAGAAATGTGTGATTATTCAAATAACACTGGTTTCCAGCATTAAGTAATCACACAGAGCCAGTTTCCTCATCTATCAGACACTGTTTGTGGCTGTAACGGCCATCTACATACCTCAGAGTGTCCACTCTTAGCTGCTCAAGCATCTTCACTCCTGCCTCTCCTGGGTTATTGTAGCTCAGGTCCAGCTCTTTCAGATGGGAAGAACTGGAGCTAAAAGCTGAGACCAGAGACTTGCAACCTTCCTCTGTGATCAGGCAGCCTGACAGCCTGCAGACATGACAAATACTCTTAGAGAAGAGAAAAATAGCTAAATGCAAACAGGAAATTGCAGCCAAAAATGAAACAGGAGTTAAAAATGGCCATTAGTCAATCTAAACTTTATATTGTAAACCTCTAAACCTCATCTACTGAACATTTCAAGAACGCTGACCTGAGTGTTTCCAGTTCACAATATGGACTTTTCAGTCCAGAAGACAAAACTTTCACTCCAGAGTCCTTCAGGTCATTGTTACTCAGGTCAAGCTGTCTCAAACTAGAGGGCTGGGAGCTGAGTAGTGAAGACAGAGTTTCACAGCTTCCCTCTGAGAGATTACAGACACTCAATCTGAAGAGACAATAATGAGAAAAATAATAATGCTAAACTTTCTGGACTGAACCTTTGAAAAAACATGATCTATATAAAATATCATCTCTATAGAGGTTAAATCATGTGGAGGGTTAATTAATCATCAATAATCAATCAATGAGTCATCATTAAATAATGTATTAAATGTCATTAATGAATTAAGTTCAAAATACTTAATAAATTAAATACATACATCATTGATTTAATGCCATGTAATTTCCAATAAATTAATTACAAATTTATTGATTTTTAAATATATTTAATTAATCACTTATTGACACATTTAATTAATTATTTATGAATCTATTTATTTAATTCATTTGGGCCCTTCTAGCCCTGCAGCTGTGCATGTGCTTACATATCCACTGGTATGTATCCTACAGGTATTCTCACAGCAGTGCTGCTGAACATTAAATGACCAGCAGATGTCAGTTCTTCATAATAAGCAGTTAAACGAGGCTTTGTGTGATCTGCCTTTGGGCGAAGCAACTGGCCAGAAAAATTGGACACATTCACAGAGCTTTACCACACCATCACTGGACAACAATGGAATTATTTTAACTAAAAACAAATAATCAGAAAGTCTTCTGCCTGGTCTCATACCTCTGTGTTTCTGTAACATGAATAATGAGCTGAAACTCTCCTCACGACACCACCGATCAGCTCGAAGGGCCCTCGAGTTTACCTGCATGCATCCTGTTCACCTGTCATCTGTTTAACACCTGCTGCTTATTCAGGAAACACGCCCACATTACCTGGTGACAGTCACAGTTTAATGTGGGCCGCTGTTTGTCAATATAAAATAATTTTGTTCCAATATTGTGCACATAATTTACAAATGTACCATATTATTTGGACCATAAGGTGCACCAGATTATAAGGCGCACTGTCGATTTTTGAGAAAATTAAAGGACTTTAGGTTTGTTAAGTTTCCTCAGCGCACAGTTGCTGGAGCTTGTGTTTAACCTCAAAGTGACCGATCTGGGTTTACCTGTTACTTTAATAAGGATTTGGGCTTTTTGCATTTAAATTAAATAGATTTATTGACAGACATCAATTAAATAAGTAAACTTGTACCTCAGTAATATAGTTCTGCCACTTATCTGCTCTAATGACTGGAAATCTGATATCCAGTCACCAGCACAGCTTACTCACTTACAGTCAGTAAGTCACTTACTCAATCAGTTTGTTTTAGATTAAAGTTGTTTCATAACTGCATAATTTTACTGAAGTTTAATGTCTCAGCGGAGCACATGTGGAACTGAACCATTCGCTTGTCTTAATTATCTGATGTTTATATGTGTTACACTTTTTTTTTTTAAACAATGTCTTTTTTATTAAGAGGTTTCCTTTTATACACATAAACATCAACATATATATTATACATATAAACAGAAAGAAAAGAGAAGGATTACAGATGATCTGTACATTAAGGTTAAGTAGTACATTTAAGCTGTAAAATGAGTTCAGAAATGTATCTTCGGCTGTGAAATAAAAGGAGAAAAAAAAGGGGGGAAAAAAAGAGAAACAAGAGAGAAAAATATAAACAAATGTATAATATCCCAAAGTAACATAATCCCTGCAAAACAATCCCATTCATTCCCACCCAGGTCACTGCCTGCACCTGCACACTGTAATTCCACACCAGACTTAAGAGAGTTTGCTGAAAAATTCTTATAGATTTTGAAAAGCATCAAGGAAGGGTCCCCACATGTTTTGAAATTTCCCAGTGGAGTTCTGAAGTGAGTGTCTTATCTTTTCCAGTTTTAGACAGTCCATGAGGTCATATAACCACTGTTTGTGAGTGGGGGGGCAGCGTCCCGCCACCTCAATAGGATTGCCCTCCTGGCCAACAGGGAACAGAATGATAATGCCTGTTTTTTAAAGGCCGGTAAAAGCACCTCATTCCCACTGATGCCAAACAGAGCAAGAAGGGAGCCGGGGGCCAGCGTCACATTGAGAATCCTGGACAGGGTATGAAAAACATCTGTCCAGAACTGAACGAGACTGGGACAAGACCAGTACATGTGGATCAGTGAGGCTTCAGCAGTTTTGCATCTGTCACAATATGGAGTGATTTCAGGGTAGGTACGGGATAATCTAGATTTTGAGAAATGGGCTCTATGCACCACTTTGAACTGGATTAAACAGTGGCGGGCACATAATGATGTTGTGTTGACATGTTTGAGTATAGAGGCCCATGTTTCGTCAGAGATTGTAATGTTTAAGTCTTCTTCCCACAGTGTCTTGAGCTTGGATGAAGAGGTATGTGTCAAATTTAACATTTTATTGTAAAGCAAGGAAATCAGCACTCTATTGGTTGGATTGAGTTGTAGGATAGTTTCTAGTAGTGTAGGCTCTGGTGGAGGGCTTGAGCCTGAAGTCTGGGAACAAATAAAGTGCCTGACTTGCAAGTATCTGAAAAAGTGTGATGGTGGAGGAATATATTTATTAGCAAGTTGTTCAAATGATGCTAGTTTGTTGGCTATGAATAGGTCCTTAAAGTAAGTTATTCCACTTCTGTGCCACTCCGCAAACCCACCATTCTGGGTAGAAGGTTTAAAGAGATGGTTAGATGCAATGGGGCTGAGAAGGGAGAAGTCACAAAGTTTAAAATATTTCCTAAACTGGCCCCATATTTTTAATGAGTGCACCACTGCAGGGTTGGGAATGAAGTTGAATGAAGAGGATGAGAGTGGAGAACAAAGTGCAGCTGGTAAGGATATACGGTTGTCACTATGCAATTCCATAGTGACCCAGTCAGGACAACCACTCCGATTATGGTAAAAATACCAAAACACCAAACATCGTATGTTAGCAGCCCAATAATAAAAACGAAAGTTGGGAAGTGCAAACCCACCCTCAATTTTAGATTTTTGAAGATGCATCTTATTAAGCCTTGGGCGTTTACCCTGCCATAGATAAGATGAGATGACAGAGTCCAGCTTATTGAAAAAAGTGTTGGGAATGAAAATGGGTATGGCCTGGAAAAGGTATAAAAATTTGGGTAGAATGGTCATTTTAATTGAATTGATACGTCCTACCAGAGACATAGAGAGTGGTGTCCAGTGGGTAAGGGACCGCTTCACTTGGTTCAGTAATGCACTCACATTTTCTGTGAAAAGGTTTTTATGTTTTTTTGTCACTGTGATTTCCAAATATGTAATTTTTTCCCTTTCAACTCTGAAGGGCAAGCAGGTGAAGTCTAACATACTTGCTTTGCTACTTAGTGGGAAGAGCTCACTTTTATTAAGGTTCAGTTTATACCCTGAAATCTGACCAAATTGACTAAGCAGATTCAATGCAGATGGTAGTGAGGCTAAGGGCTTAGAAATAAAGAGCAGGAGATCATCTGCATAGAGCGAGACCTTATGTTCTGTATTGTTTCTCCAAATGCCGTGTACCTCTTTGCGACTGCGGAACGCAATGGCAAGGGGTTCTATGGCCAGATCAAAAAGCAGGGGGCTGAGAGGACATCCCTGGCGTGTGCCTCTGTGAAGTTTGAAAGGTGTTGACAGTTGGAGGTTAGTTCGTATTGTAGCAGATGGTTGAGAATAGAGTAATTTAATTCATGAAGTAAATTTCGCTCCAAAGCCAAATCTATCAAGGACTGCAAAAAGATAGTCAAACTCAACTCGATCAAAGGCCTTTTCAGCGTCAAGCGAGACTACACATTCATCAGAGTCTGTAGAGCTGGAGTAGACTATGTTAAATAGCCTCCTTATGTTAAAATATGAATGACGACCTTTAATGAAGCCTGTCTGGTCTTTCGAAATAATTTTTGGAAGAACTATTTCTAGTCTACGGGCAAGTATCTTGGCCAATATTTTAGCGTCTGTGTTCAGTAGAGAAATGGGTCTATAGGAGGCACATTCCAACGGATCTTTTCCTTTCTTTGTAATAAGTGTAATACAGGCTTCATAGAATGATCGAGGAAGAGATCCTTGTTCCTTGCAGTCCGTGAGGGTTGCACTAAGCTGCGTGGACAGTAATGAAGAGAAGTGTTTGAAAAATTCTGACGGAAAGCCATCCGGGCCTGGACACTTACCAGAGTGCATTGAAGCTATAGCCAAGGAAACTTCTAACTGGGAGATGGGTTCATCCAGCCTTGTTTTAAGTTCTGTTGGAATTTCAGGAATGTCAAGTTTAGCTAAGAACTCATTAATTGCATTACAGTCAGTTTGGGACTCCGAGGTGTAAAGCTGTGAATAAAAATCCCTGAACACTTCATTGATTTTTTCGTGATCTGTGACTATGTTGCCGTCTTGTTGTCGAATTTTAAGAATACTTTGCCTTGCCCTAGAACCTTTTAGAAGGCTCGCCAGTAATTTATCAGGTTTGTCAACATGCATATAAAATTTGGATTTGTCATGTAAGAGTAAACGTTCAGTCGAGTACGTTGTGAGTAGGTCAAGTCTTGTTTTAAGTTCTACACGCTTTTTAAATATTTCATGACTCTGTTTGAGAGCATACTGTTCGTCAGTCTCCTTAATTTGTTGCATTAACTTATTCCTTTCATGGATGGACTGTTTTTTAATTCTTGCCGAATAAGCAATAATCTGGCCTCTGATATACGCCTTAAAGGCATCCCATACGACAAGGCTGGAAGTCTCTGGGGAAGAGTTGGTGGCAAAGTAAAAGCGTATCTCATCCTGGATAAACTTTACAAAATTTTCATCCGACAGGAGGGTCGAATTGAAACGCCATTGCGCAGCTTTAACAGGAGAATATGGAAGAGACAGAGACAGAGTAAGAGGGGCGTGATCTGAAATAACTATGCTATGGTAGGCACAGGAGTGGACCTGCTGCAGACAATTAGTGTCAATGATAAAGTAATCAATTCTTGAATATGTATGGTGCACATGTGAAAAATAGGAGTAATCTCTTTTATGAGGATTTAGGGTACGCCAAACATCACACATTCCATATTCTGATAGAAAGGCATGAATGACAGATGCAGATTTGCTTAAAACATTACTCTTAGTGGATGAGCGATCCAGGGCTGGGTCTAACCAGCAGTTAAAATCACCCCCCAGAAAAAGAGAGTAGACATTTAAGTCGGGTAAAGAGGAGAATAGTTGTTTAAAGAAATTCTCATCATCTGTATTAGGAGCATACACATTTACTAGGGCAACAAGACAGTTATACAGTTTCCCACTGACTATGATATATCTACCATATTTGTCTGCTATGACATTGTGGGCCTCAAAAGGAATGTTCTGCCTGACTAATATAGAGACCCCACGTGCCCTAGCCTGGAAAAGTGAGTGAAAACACTGGCCCCTCCAACGGGAGAAAAGACGGACATTATCAGAGGCCCTGATGTGGGTCTCCTGCAGGAAAGCCACGTCAGTGTTATGGTATTTAACATGTGACAAAACCCTCCTTCTCTTGACTGGATGATTTGTGTTACACTTTTTTAATCTTTAATTTTAAATTGAAACTAACATTTAAAAACATTTGGTACAATATGGAAAGAGGAAGAGTATTTCCACCAGGAGCAGAAACATCTGACTCAGCATGACGATGCTGTTGGTGGATACTGAAGAGCTCAGCCTGTCAAGACAGGATTAGGTTATCGTTTTTAAAAATGTTTATTCAATTATATTCCGAGGCCACTTATCTGGTATAATTTTTGGAAGCCTATTAAAATAAAAATAAAATCAGATGTGTGGTCTTTTGGTTGTTTTTGTTTTGTTCAATAAGCAGATGTTGGTGTTTCAGCAATGCAGTAACTTAAGTTTAAGAGGCTTGTTAGAAACTATGAAACACATCATACAGACTTCTGGACATTATTGATCCCCCCCCCCCCCCCCAACAAAGATCAGATCTTAATCAGACTTTATTTTAGAATACAGTTTAGTAATATTTTTCAAGGCAGTTTAATCATTTCTGGAGCAGGCTGAACAGCAGTCTTCACTATCTACAAGCAGCATAAACATGCTGTGGTGAAAAGGCTCTCTTTCCTCCTTAAACATCTTTTTAATGTTAGTTTTAATTTAATGCTTGTTTCAGAAGCATAGTCTTAACTCAAAGTAACCATGGTCAGACTTGATTGAAGTAACTCAGGTCAGCCTGTCATGAACCGAAAACTCACAGCTGCTCTAGTTTATGGCTAGACTCAGTTTGTTGAACCTGTGCCTTGAAAAAGGCCCCTGTTTGTCCCTCATGTTTGTTTTCACATTTTAGACTTTGCTTCTATTGGACCTTTTATCAGTAACACGTGCTTACGTTTTGCTGGAACAGTTGAAACTAACATAAATAAATAACTCGAGAGGTGATAGTCAGCAGGGGGTTTCGTCTATTTGGTGACACACAATAAAGGGTAAAGTTTAACTACAGTTTGGGTCCACACATGTCCAAACCCTGGTGTGTAGACCTACTTAGTATTGAGAAATTGTCATGGGACCATGTGTGTTTTTGGTGCTGCTTGCTCCTGTTTCCATTTTTGTTTATCTAGGAGTGTGTGTGTGGGTGTGTCAGCCAGGAGCCTGGCCACACCTGCGGAGGAGAATTACTCACACCTGCAGCTGATCAAGCCTCGTCGGAGGAGCTACTTAGGAGTGTGGTGGAGCTCTCTCCGATGCTGGATAATTGTGTAACTTCACGTTAGTCTCTTGGCGAGTTAGTTAAGGTTAGTCTGCCGCATTGTGGTGTTGCTGAAGGCTGCCTCTTTGTTATTCCCCAGGAGGAGTGTGGAGACGAGAGGGCAGCGAGCACGGGGTGCTCAGACACTGAGGAGCGGAGACAAAGAACACTAACACTGGCAAGAGGACATGTCAGAGTCGGGAATGCACTGGGGATTTATTGTTGTTTGGATTATTTTGCATCACTGTAAATAAATGCACTGATCTCATCAAAGAGTCCAGCATTTGGGTCCTCCTTCCCCTCATCATAGTCTGCCACGCAGGCCGTGACAGAAAAGCCCACTAAAAGAACGCCCACCAGACCAAAGCAATGGTTTTGACTTGATCAGCATTAACCCCGCCCCCTGACTTTGATGGGTGAAGATGACAAATAAAATGTATTTATGAACACCGATGCAGGGCCAGGAGTAGCAACGTAAATTAAATAAATACATCATTAAATATTTCATTAAATGTGTCAGTAAAATAATTAAAATAGAAAACAAACCAATAATTGATTAAATATGTAATTAACTAATTAGAATTAGTTATATAAACAAATAATGAAACATTTTAAATGAAATTAATGGATAATTAATTATTAATATATTTCTTTAATTATGTACTTTTTAAAATTAATTACTGGAATAATTAATTCATTAGTGATGTATTTATTTAATACATCCATTAAAATGATTGCTATTTTACTCAATATAAATTTAAGACATCAATATTAAATAGTTAAATTATGATAATGAATACATGCAACTATAACTAATGACATAAAAATGAGGATTTCTTAAGCTAAAGCCAAAGTGCTGACTCATTTTGCATATTACTCTCAAATGTTTTCCCTAATAACAATAACATAATTACACTTTAGCCACAAGAGGGCAGCAGCATTAATATAAGTCACATGTATATAAAGGTACAGTGATTATATTACAGACGGTGATGGCAGTGTGTTTTTCCATAACAGATCTACCAACCAATCACAAGTAATTTTTATTGGTAGATTTTTTTCCCTGAAGTTCCTCATTTTGAGAATTGAATAACTTGACCAGATCTCTGTCAAACCCCACTGTTGCAGTTTATCTATCGTGCCCTGCGGTTATTTATCTGTTCATTTCTGACACTTTCTCAACTTCTTGCACGTTTTAAATGGTTTTAGACAAAAAAAAAAAAAAAAGATATATATATTTGAAAGAGATATAAAAGTAAGGATATGTCAGTATAAAAATAAATGTAGTGTTTAAGTTGCAAATTTCAAGTCAAATCACAAACAACAATATCTGACCTGAGTGTTTCCAGTTTCCAGTTTCCAGTCTTCAGTCCAGAAAACAGTACTGTCAAACCTGAGTCCTGGAGGTTGTTGTTACTCAGGTCTAGAGCTCTGAGCTCACAGTCTTCTAGTTGAAGAGAGGAGGACAGAGCTTCACATGCTCTCTCTGACAGGTTACAGCTATTCAGACTAAAAAAAGATATAAATCATCATAAATAAAGTTACGATAAATTAAATAATAGAAACTTTATAACTTACAGAGCTTTTTTACAGGCTTTGACAACTGGCAGCAGCCTCAGAAGAGCCTCCTCTGAAGCAGAGTATTTCTTCAGGTCAAACACATCCAGATCTTTTTCTGATGACAGTAAGATGAAGACCAGAGCTGACCACTGAGCAGGAGACAGTTTATCTGTGGAGAGACGTCCTGATCTCAGGGACTGTTGGATCTCCTCCACTAGAGAACGATCATTCAGTTCATTCAGACAGTGAAACAGATTGATGCTTTTCTCTGCAGACGGATTCTCACTGAGCTTCACCTTGATGTACTGGACTGTTTCCTGATTGGTCTGTGAGCTACTTCCTGTTTGTGTCATCAGGCCTTGCAAACAAGTTTGATTAGTCTTCAGACCCAAGAGAAAACGAAGGAACAAGTCCAGGTGTCCATTGGGGCTCTGTAAGGCCTTGTCCACAGCACTCTGATAAAAATGTTTCTCTGTCTGAGAGCTTGTTTGTTGTTCTTCCAGCAGATTGAGTCCAGAGTTGATGAAGGTCAGATGGACATGAAGAGCAGCCAGAAACTCCTGAACACTGAGATGGACGAAGCAGAACACCTTGTTCTGGTACAGTTGTTTCTCCTCTTTAAAGATCTGTGTGAAAACTCCTGAGTACACTGAGGCTGTGCTGATATTCATCTTACACTCTGTCAGGTCTGATTCATAGAAGATCAGTTTTCCTTTCTGCAGCTGATCAAAAGCCAGTTTTCCTAGAGACTCAATCATCTTCCTGCTGTCTGGACTCCAGTGTGGATCTGTCTCAGCTCCTCCATCATATTTGATCCTCTTGACTTTGGCCTGAACCACCAGGAAGTGGATGTACATCTCAGTCAGGGTCTTGGGCAGCTCTCCTCCCTTTCTGGTTTTCAGCACATCCTCCAGAACTGTAGCAGTGATCCAGCAGAAGACTGGGATGTGGCACATGATGTGGAGGCTTCGAGCTTTCTTGATGTGGGAGAGGATCCTGCTGGCCTGCTCCTCATCTCTGAATCTCTTCCTGAAGTACTCCTCCTTCTGTGGGTCAGTGAACCCTCTGACCTCTGTCACCATGTCGACACAGTGAGGAGGGATCTGATTGGCTGCTGCAGGTCGTGTGGTTATCCAGAGGCGAGCAGAAGGGAGCAGGTTCCCTCTGATGAGGTTTGTCAGCAGCTCATCCAATGAGGTGGACTTTCTTGTTTCAGTCAGGATTTTAGTTTTTTTGAAGTCCAAATTAAGTCGACACTCATCCAGACCATCAAGTATGAACACAACCTGGAAGTCTTCAAGCCTGCAGATTCCTGATTCGTTAGTTTGATTAAAGAAGTGATGAACAAGTTCCACCAAGCTGAACTTTTCCTCTTTCAGCACATTCAGCTCTCTGAAAGTGAATGGAAATATGAACTGGATGTCCTGGTTGGCTTTGTCTTCAGCCCAGTCCAGGGTGTATTTCTGTGTTAAGACTGTTTTCCCAATGCCAGCCACTCCCTTTGTCAGCACTGTTCTGATTGGTTCATCTCTTCCAGGTGAGGCTTTAAAGATGTCTTCTTGTCTGATTGTTGTTTCTGGTCTGTCTGGTTTCCTGGATGCTGTTTCAATCTGTCTGACCTCATGTTCATCATTGACCTCTGCAGTCCCTCCCTCTGTGATGTAGAGCTCTGTGTAGATCTGATTCAAAAGGGTTGGGTTTCCTGCTTTAGCGATCCCCTCAAACACACACTGGAACTTCTTCTTCAGTTGGGCTTTAAGTTCACGTTTACAGAGTGGAGCAAATATTTCTGAAGGTAAGAAATTCAGAAACAAATATTATATAATAAATATCATAGCCTTTCAGTACCCTGGGATGAATGTCTATTGGTCCATTTCTTGAGCTATTAGGAAAGATCAATATTCAGTCTTTAGAGAAATTCTCTTACTGCTCTGCAGATTGTCAGCCATCTCATGCTGCTTAAGTCTCCTCAAGAAGTGGAGTGTGATCTTCAGAAATGCTTCTTTGCAGCTCTTTCTTTCATCTTCATCCTCACCTTCAAACATCTCCTCATCCTCCATCTGGCTCTTTAAAGTTTCTGGGTGATCTGGACTCAGAACCTTCTTGATTTTCTCCAGCTCATTCTTCACAAATGTTGTGATGTGTTTCTCCAGATGCTAGAAAAGAAGACTAGATGAATTACCCAGTGGTAAATGGACTGGTTCTTATATAGCTCTCTTTGATACTCTGTGCACACAAAGCACTTTATACAACATGCACATTGTTCTATGCTTAAATACTTTCTTTCACACTCTGATGGATGCATCAGAGGGCAGCTTGGGTTTAGTACGTTAGCCAGTACATTTGCCAGCCAGGGTTTGATTCACAAACCTTCTGACTAGTAGCTGACCTGCTCACCTCCTGAGCTACAGTCACCCTAATCTGACTGAAATCATGGAGCCCAAACTCTGATTTATGTTGGACACACTGACAATCCTCTGGTCTACAAAGTGCAGCATAGAGGTGACTGAAAAGAACAAATGTAAACGTAGTACTACAAACCATAACCACAGAGTCCAAGTGTGTTTGATGTTGCTGTGCAGACTGACCAGTGGAAACCTCTGCTCTCTCCTGGTCCACTCTGTGGAGGAGTAATGTATAATTAGCTCATGTTATGTCTGTCCACACGCAGACACAAGCTAAAGGTCCATGAAGTAATGTTTGGATGGGTTCAGTCAATCAGATGACTGTCATGGTGAAGCTTTGCTAGTCCTGGTTATCCCACTGAGAATTAACAACTCAGTTTCCAGATGTCTGTAGTTTTCTGCTCAGTTTCTTTAGTCCCAACAGCTCTTACCATCTCCTGCATAAAGCTTTCCCTCCATGCTCAGATGCCCTGGAACAAGGTGCTCTCTTTATATCAGTGACAGGTTTAAAGTGCCAAATTGCAGTGCTCGCCAAACTTTGTGTCAGCAAAAGTAGTTCTAATGTTTCTTACATTTATTACATTTTTTACATTTTTACACACACAAATCAATGAACGCAAAAACATAAACTTTTTAGATATTTTGTTTTACAATGTTACAAAACTCAGTTCACAACTACACAATCTGATTTACAAGTACAAAATATTTATGACCACAGTTTGAGCCGATGTATGTCCCGAGTCTGTGGACTCAGTGGTTTTGTTTTGATTGTTATTGTCTTTTGTTACAATTTGATTCTGACTAAGATTTTCTAGTTCTGAGGTTTTGGTTTCTGTGTTCCCTCTCTACTGTGTTAGTATTGTGTCTCTGTGTTCATTTCCTGTTTTATTTTGACAGTGCCATGTCCTACGTTAGTGTGTCTAGTTTTGCTTCCCCTTGTCTGGTTATGTCCAATTAATCCTGCTGTGTCTCCCTCCCTTTTCTCATTCCCTGATTGCTCTTTTGTGTATATGAGCCCTTTGTTTTCTCCTGCTTGTTGCTGGTTTGTCTGTGTTGTCTCCCCGTGTCTCCATTTAAGGTTTCAGGTTAGTTTTTTAGTTTTTTCAGAAGAGATTATCTTAGCTTCTGCAAAGGCCATCTCCACTGCACTTCACTGTTTCAATAAAGCTCACTCACTTCACAGCAGTGTCCGCATCTTGGGTCCTTTATTAAATTCAACAGGATCAAACTGCTCTAAGACAGCTGAGCACACAGGAGAAAGACTCAGATCTGAGGCAGCAGTCGGCGAGACAAGAGCCCTAATAGATAGAACCTTATAGTTAAAAATGCTAAAAAATCATCAAAAATACTTGATGAAGAAATGACTCCGACATTATCACGTGAACGAAGAAAACGATTGAGGACATTAAAAAGTACATGAGGCCTGTGACTGTTTACTGACACTAAGTTTAAGACAAACTGTGTCTGCAGTTTTTACAGCTTCTTGGTGAGCAGAAAGACAGAAAGTCCTTAAAATCTATAGAGAAACATACAATCTGTCCTTTTCCCATCTCCTTTCGGCACGTCTACAGTCACGTCTAAGGGAGCGCATATGTTCATTCAACCACAGCTCTGATAAATGCTGAGCGCACAGAGTCCTGAACGGAGCAATAGAGTCCAAAATATCGGTGCAGGTAGAATGAAGTATGTCCGAAAGGTCCTCAACACTTTAACAGCTGGAGTTTATTATTCCAGAGTCCATAAAGGCAGCAGAAAAAGCGGCGCTGTTAGAGCATTAAGCGCTCGCTTTTTACACGCTGAGGCGCACGGCTTATCTACCGAGCAGCGCGTTACAGTGAACAACACAGGAAGATGATCGGAGATGCCCAACTCAGATATTTCAGTGATGCACACATCCAGCCCGTGGGGAGCTCCAAGTCTAGTGTGTGACCTTTTTCATGCGTGGGACCAGTAACCCACTGGGTCAAGTTAGAAGAGTCAATAATATTTAAAAAGTCCTTGACCAGAAGTTTAGAGTCACAGCAGACATGGATATTAAAATCACCAAGGCAGCATCATCAGAAGACAAAGCACACCCAGCTCTATCTGTCCATGAAGCCAGATAACACACACCAATGAGTTAAACTGCAGGAATGTCTTAAAGACATAAAGACCTGGATGGCCGCTAACTTTCTGCTTCTTAATTCATATCAAACTGAGGTTATTGTACTCGGCCCTGAAAATCTTAGAAATATGGTCTCTAAGCAGATTCTTACTCTGGATGGCATTACCTTGGCCTTCAGTAACACTGTGAGGAACCTTGGAGTCATTTTTGACCAGGACATGTCCTTCAATGCACATATTAAACAAATATGTAAGACTGCGTTCTTCCATTTGTGCAACATCTCTAAAGTTAGAAATATCCTGTCTCACAGTGACGCTGAAAAACTAGTTCATGCATTTATTACTTCCAGGCTGGACGACTGTAATTCATTATTATCAGGATGTCCTAAAAACTCACTGAAAAGCCTTCAGCTAATCCAAAATGCTGCAGCAAGAGTCCTGACAGGGACTAGAAAGAGAGAGCAGATTTCTCCTGTATTGGCTTCCCTTCATTGGCTTCCTGTTAAATCCAGAATTCAAAATCCTGCTCCTCACATACAAGGTCTTAAATAATCAGGCCCCATCTTATCTTAATGACCTTGTAGTACCATATCACCCTATTAGAGCACTTCGCTCTCGCTCTGCAGGCCTACTTGTTGTTCCTAGAGTATTTAAAAGTAGAATGGGAGGCAGAGCCTTCAGTTTTCAGGCCCCTCTTCTGTGGAACCAGCTCCCAGTTTGGATTCAGGAGACAGACACTATCTCTACTTTCAAGATTAGGCTTCACACTTTCTTCTTACTTAACGATTAAGTCCCTGTATTCCACCGTTATATGGAAATCAGCCATTATAACTTGTGTCAAATCTACTTGTACCTCACAGTTTTCTAAGTACACAGAGAGCAGTAAACCTCAGAGCAGCAGCACATCAGACTGTGTGCAAAAAATCTAGAAGAGAAAATATTTTGACCCATTTCTAAATGATTCTTGTGACCATGCTGCACCACAACACCTGATCTCTGGTTTCCTGACCTCTTCAATCCCACTTTAATACTTGACTAAACTCATTTTCCTGTTTAGGTGTTGAGGCAAAGCCATCCATCTACAATGCAGGCAACAGCAAATGGAGCTATTTTTGATTCCCTTTGGGTTTTTTCTACTTTTGTGCTACAAAATGTTCAAGCTGATTAAATTCATTAGAATAAAAGTTCAGATAATTTTCTCATATTAATGTTGGCGGTAGAAATTCAGGTACCTTTGCACAAAAACTGGCAGAAATTTCCTTCAAAGATCGAGTTTTTACTTTAATACTGTGAGTACATTTCAGAGCCTGTACTCTTTTACCTTTACTTGAGTAAAGAAGTTGAATCAGTATTTCAGCTTTAAGAGGGTATTTTAACACAAACATCAGTCCTTCTACTGTCACGGTTCTGGGTCAGTTTCGACCCAGTATTTTGAGTTTTGGATTGTTAGTTTATTTTTGGATAATTGTCGTGGTTTTGGGCACTATGAGGTTTATTATTATTATTAGAATTCTGTTTCTGTTTATTCATGTTAAGGATTTGTTCTCGGTTGTATCTCACGTTTAGTTTAGTTCAGGTTCCATGTGTCATTCTCCGTCTGTCTCTCAGTGTCAGGTCTGCGTCTTCCTGTAGTGTTCTCATTTCCTGTTTTATTGTGAAGGTTTGAGTCTCATGTGAGTGTGTTCAGTTTTCCCTCTGTCTCGTCTTGTTGATTATTCCCAGCTGTGTCCACCACCTGTGTGTAATTCCCGTGTTTCTCTGTGTGTATTTAAGTCGTGTCCTCTGTCATTGTAGTTGCTGGTCCGTCTGCGTTCCCACCATGTTTCATCCGTGTGTTCCCTGCCGTCACCATCATGTACCATCGTCTTCCTTCCTTTATGTTCGTGTTCTTGTTCATGCTCTGTAGTTTAGTTGTCCCAGTATAGTTTAGTTTTCCGTTTTGCCGTTTGCCTCTCTATATTTCGTGTTCATTAAATCACCTTCACACCTTCACGACTGCCTGCGTTTGGATCTTCTTTTTCCTTTTCCACATGGCTCTTCTCACTCGCCGTGACAGTACGGACCAGCCAGATATGGATCCAGCGGCAGTCACCCCACCCACGGAGCTTCGGAATTTCATAACGGACTCAGCTTCAAAATTAATCAACCTGTGGTTAGAGCATGAGGGAGAAACGTTTCTCTACATTCTGGAAGCCAGGCTACAACGGCTTATTTCCGATTATCCCTGGCTATTGGACTCACTTCACCCGCTGGTATAAAACTTCATCCTCCACGAACTCCACCTTCACCCCCCCGCCGCTACCGCTCGTCCGCTCGCTTCCACGGAGGACGTGCCATCCGAACCGCCGGACGAGGGATTACCCGGCCCGTCGGAGCCGTCTCCGACAAGAAAGCGACGTTCGCGCCGTCGGCGTAGCACCCCACAGCCGGATGTCGGGACATGTAAGCCACCGGCAGTGGTGAGTGAGAGGGACACTGTTTCTGCGTTGCCAGAAACAAGGACGATTTATTCTGGGGCCATTTTCTGTGGTTCCACTGAAAATGATAGTGGTTTTTCTATGGCCGCTGCTTCAAAGACTGTTTCTCCTGAGCCCACGCTCTATGTTAATGACTGTTTCCATTCTGTTTCCAAGCCTGGTGTTATGTATGGAGATGTTTGGGACCCTTTTTCATCTGCACTGATTCATTCAGGGGAATTTGTAAACCTCACCGAAACTGTTTTTTCTGATCATGTTCTCCCATCCACACTTTCACCACAGTTTAACGTTGGGTCTGCAATTCAGTTAGCGGTTCAGTCAGCAGGCCAGCTGCCCTCAGTTCAGTCAGCAGGCCAGCTGCCCTCAGTTCAGTCAGCAGGCCAGCTGCCCTCAGTTCAGTCAGCAGCCGCGCTGCCCTCAGTTCAGTCAGCAGCCGCGCTGCCCTCAGTTCAGTCAGCAGCCGCGCTGCCCTCAGTTCAGTCAGCAGCCGCGCTGCCCTCAGTTCAGTCAGCAGCCCCGCTGCCCCCAGTTCAGTCAGCAGCCCCGCTGCCCCCAGTTCAGTCAGCAGCCCCGCTGCCCCCAGTTCAGTCAGCCACTTCACCATCTATTACGCCTCCGCTACAATCGTCTCTGCTACCTGTAGCTCAGTCGCCACTAGCTCAGCAGCCTACCCACTCATTCACTCAGCCATCATCCTCACAGCCTCATTACAAGCAGGGAACACACTTCATACAAACGTTAGCTGGTTCACTTAAGCTGGCCGTCTCAGAGACAGTTGCTCCCTCTAGGGCCTCCCCAGAGGCTGGGTTTCAGCCACCAGCCAACTCTGGACCCCTAGAGGTCAAGATGCCAGCACCAGCAGCTTCACTGGAGGACTTTACTGAGCAGTCTCAGCCGTCATCCCCTGCTGAGAGCTCCAGTGAGTTCACCCCTCTGCCCCTGTCCTCTGCTGGAGGACCAGAGGGACCCATTCAGCCGTCTATCTCAGCTGGAGGGCCGGAGGAGCCCGTCCAGCCTCACGCCACGTCAGCTGGAGGGCCCGAGTTGCCCGTCCAGCCTCAAGTGTCGTCAGCTGGAGGGCCCGAGTCGCCCGTCCAGCCTCAGGTTTCGTCGGCTGGGGGTTCGGGAGAACCCAGCCAGCCTCAGGTTTCGTCGGCTGGGGGTTCGGGAGAACCCAGCCAGCCTCAGGTTTCGTCGGCTGGGGGTTCGGGAGAACCCAGCCAGCCTCAGGTTTCGTCGGCTGGGGGTTCGGGAGAACCCAGCCAGCCGTCCAGCCCCGAGTGTCGTCTGCTGGAGGGCCCGAGTCGGCCGTCCAGCCCCGAGTGTCGTCTGCTGGAGGGCCCGAGTCGGCCGTCCAGCCCCGAGTGTCGTCTGCTGGAGGGCCCGAGTCGGCCGTCCAGCCCCGAGTGTCGTCTGCTGGAGGGCCCGAGTCGCCCGTCCAGCCCCGAGTGTCGTCTGCGGGTGGGTCTGAGGAGCCCACCCAGCACCACGCCTCGTCTGCTAGGGGTCCTGGAGGACCCAGCAAGCACATCCTCACGTCTGCTGACGGTTCGGGGAAGTTTGTTCAGCCACCACCTGCTGAATCATCCCCTGTGTCTCCTACACCGTTGCCTGCATCCACATCACCTCCTGCAGCATCGCTGCTGTCAGGTTCCGCAGCCGTCCCGCTGCCGTCAGGTTCCGCAGCCGTCCCGCTGCCGTCAGGTTCCGCAGCCGTCCCGCTGCCGTCTTCGTCCACGCCTGGTCCAGCCTCTGTGTCTTCGTCCACGCCTGGTCCAGCCTCTGTGTCTTCGTCCACGCCTGGTCCTGCCTCTGTGTCTTCGTCCACGCCTGGTCCTGCCTCTGTGTCTTCGTCCATGCCTGGTCCTGCCTCGTCTGGTCCTGCCTCGTCTGGTCCTGCCTCGTCTGGTCCTGCCTCGTCTGGTCCTGCCTCGTCTGGTCCTGCCTCGTCTGGTCCTGCCTCGTCTGGTCCTGCGGTTGCAACGCCGCCGTCAGAGCCCGCTCGGCCTGTCCTGCTTCTCCTCTGGCGGCCATTTTCCAGGCCTCTGAGTTGGCATCATTGCCATTGTTGACGACCTCCGGAAAGGGTTCGTTGCCGCCGCTGGCCTTGCGGCCGACCTCCGGACCTGCTCTGTGGCCGCCGTTGCCGTGTGCACGGTCGGCCCCCGGAACTGTTTGCCCGCCGTTGCCGTGTGCACGGTCGGCCCCCGGAACTGTTTGCTCGTCGCCGCCGTTGCCGTGTGCACGGTCGGCCCCCTGGACTGTTTTGGCTCTTGTGTTGTCGACCCCCGGACTTTCCTGTGGACTCATGCATAGTCTTGTTTTGTGTTGGCCTGGTTTTTTTTGGTTTGATCTGGACTGTTGTGCTCCTTGTTTTTTGTTTCGGACCCTCCTTCCTGGACCCCCTCCGCCCGCCCTGGTCTGGTGCTCGGTTTTATTGTCCTGTTTTCTGTTTAGGGCTGTCGGGAGCCAGCCCTTGGAGGGGGGGTACTGTCACGGTTCTGGGTCAGTTTCGACCCAGTATTTTGAGTTTTGGATTGTTAGTTTATTTTTGGATAATTGTCGTGGTTTTGGGCACTATGAGGTTTATCATTATTATTATTAGAATTCTGTTTCTGTTTATTCATGTTAAGGATTTGTTCTCGGTTGTATCTCACGCTTAGTTTAGTTCAGGTTCCATGTGTCATTCTCCGTCTGTCTCTCAGTGTCAGGTCTGCGTCTTCCTGTAGTGTTCTCATTTCCTGTTTTATTGTGAAGGTTTGAGTCTCATGTGAGTGTGTTCAGTTTTCCCTCTGTCTCGTCTTGTTGATTATTCCCAGCTGTGTCCACCACCTGTGTGTAATTCCCGTGTTTCTCTGTGTGTATTTAAGTTGTGTCCTCTGTCATTGTAGTTGCTGGTCCGTCTGCGTTCCCACCATGTTTCATCCGTGTGTTCCCTGCCGTCACCATCATGTACCATCGTCTTCCTTCTTTTATGTTCGTGTTCTTGTTCATGCTCTGTAGTTTAGTTGTCCCAGTATAGTTTAGTTTTCCGTTTTGCCGTTTGCCTCTCTATATTTCGTGTTCATTAAATCACCTTCACACCTTCACGACTGCCTGCGTTTGGATCTTCTTTTTCCTTTTCCACGCGGCTCTTCTCACTCGCCGTGACATCTACTTAAGTATGTTTGACACTTTGTTTACGCCTAAATTAACTTTACTGTTAACGAGTTTTCATGTTTCTGTAATCCACCAGTGTGCTCATGCTTTTTTAATTGAAAAGATATTTTCAATGATCAAATATAATTATTTTTGTTATTTGTGGATTTTAAATGTCCTTGACAGAGACAGATGATAATCATTATCCTGCACTGTGGTCTCAGGTTTGGTCGAGCTAGCACAAAGAATGGCTGGCTATGTTGAACTTCCTCCTGGGATCTACACTAAGAAGTGAGTCCAACATTAGCACGGTCTCTTTCCTTTATCTGGATTCACTTTAGCATTCACAGTCACGTGAAGCTTGTTATTAACTCGATAAGTCAACCCAGGGTTTCAGCTGAGCGTTCACATGAAACACATGGTGTTGGCAGCATCTGATCAATCATATTCATGGAGATGTGTATCAGCAACAGAGCAGCTGAGTTTGCAGAAGGAAGTCAAACTAAACCATAGGAACAATATGAGGAGATTACACACATAATAAAATACTAGCAGTAACACAGCTGCTGCAGACAAACCAGTCGTGTGATCGTGTGTGAGAGGACAAGGACTGTAAAGGAGTTTGCTATTAAAAGCTCTGTATGAATGTGGGAGGATTTGAAGGGCTTTAAAAAGGCCAATATAAAATAAAAGGCAGCAAAATTGCTGACTGTGAAAGTCACCAGACTTATCAGACCTCTATGATTAACACCTGTAAGAACACCTATTTGTACTTGTTGGCATTATATCAAATACACACGTATATTAAGCCTTTGTTTGAACTCTGGTTGAATTTGTTACTTTCAGACTGTGAAACATCACAGAGGCTGCAGCTGCACATCTTTTTTTTCACCTGGAAATTTACTTTAAATGTTAGATGGAAAATGTATTGCTCAGTTTAACCAAAGTAAGAACAATAATCCATAAACCTTCATAAAGACAAACATCTCCCCAGAACATTGAGCTGCTGAAGTGTCACTGAAGGGAAAAACTATTTGTCCTCCTCCATCCAGCAACACTTGAAACACCTGAGTGGAAGCTCCTCCCTACACTGTGTTTGAAGCAAAGCACAAAGGAGACACCTGCTGGAGCAGCTGGAGTCCTACAGACACTCAGCCTCTTCACTACACAAACACCTCCTACAACATCCACTCTTTCCACTCTGACTGCTGTGTTTGTGGAAACACTCCAACACACACCGCTTCACATACCAACATAGAAATGTGTGTGAAAAAGAGCTGAGCTGATATTAAACATGAGGATTTATTCATAAATACAGAGTCAGGAACAACATCTAAACACACATTACCTCTCAGCAGCAGAAGAACATCCTTTAAAGTTTATATAAAAATCCTTCGACTCGTTGCTCTTTAAGGAAACACAGCTGGGTTCAGGTCCAGGAGATTCTGGCCTCTTATTGATCCTAAAAGAAAAACAATAAATGTAACAGCTTCATGAGATAGGAAGGAAAAACTGGAAATATTAAATTAAAGACATGATGAACAATCTGAAACACATAAAAATAATGTACTTACTCTTTGTCACATAACAGTCTTTTGTTAAAGTGGTCAATAATTTCCTTCGACTCGTTGCTCTTTAAGGAAACACAGCTGGGTTCAGGTCCAGGTTCTGGATTAGTTTTAGGGTTATGTCCAGCTGAGCCTGGTACGCCCCACAGCTCTGGGCTTTAAAACAACACACACAGAGGTATGAGTGTGAATAATGATGGAGCAGTGATGTGAGTGCTGAGCTGTGACATGGAGAAGAGTCATGGACAGTTAGAGATGGTCATCTCACCTCTGAGCTTTGGTCTGGCTCTCATGTTCCCCACACAGAGTGCTTTTAGAGGGAGGGACTCCCTCCTCTCTGTCCTCACACTGATCCATGCTGCTGAAAACATCCAGATGAACAGAATCAGCTTTTTGGGGATTTACTGGATGATTGAGCATCAAGACACTTTTTAATATTTTACTAATTTCTGAAGCATTTTACCAACTTTGTTCAAATTGTCATTTTATTGTTGACAAAAAGAGATTTTGAGTTTGGCTGTTGACATTTCCATGTGGGACTGTTGCTGCAACACCAGGATGTTACTACAGAATACACTTTATATTGTGAGCACTTGGATGTTAGTCCAGTGTTCCTAAACTGACACACCTGCACCTGGATTCATTCTGACCAGATTTTAGCCCAGCAGTGTTTCATACTTAATACATCAGACACAAACTCTGCAGCTGTCATTGTGTGCAGTGTGTGTGCAGCAGGACACCGTGTCCTATGAGTGTTATACTACAATAAACAGAGCCTGACCGCGGGCATAAAGAGGGCAAAAACCCACTTATGCTCTAAAGATTAAGTTTTATTTCCCTTCAAATGACCCTCAGAGCATGTGGAGGGTCATTAAACACATCACAGGTTACCTCAAGAACAACAGGCTGAACAACATAAAAACAAACGCAGAGTTTCTGTCTGATGGTTTGAACATGAAACAGGAATTATTGAGCAAAAACAGCCAGTTTACTAACTCTGCAGAATTTATGAACTAACATCAGCGCATTCACCTACAATACACGAATGAATATCACCAGTTAAACTGAAAAAGTTTAACTGGTCTCATTCCCAGACTCTGATCTCACATAAAACGAAGCAGATTTATGCTGAAACTAAGCTGCACACAGCTGATGTTAGCCAGGAAAACAGTACAGACTGCTAACATTACCTTAACATGGAGACTGTCATGTAATTTATATATGAGATATATTCTTAATTCTTATTTTCTGATTATATTGTTTTATGTATTTTAATGTACACACACACACACACACACACATAGAAGGAGAGAAACAGAAAGATCATTAAAGCAGAGGATTGCAGCAGCTCTTGGATTTTCACTCTGCCGGATTTCGTAAGAACGGTCACATAAATTTCATTACAAATTTTTTTGCCTTTGCTTCAATGTGTCTTTAAATCCTTTCTTGTTCAAATTGTTTATTAACATAGTAAAGAAGTAGCTCGGGAACTCATAAAGTAGGAACAGTGATAGTTTAAAGACATTTTCTACATGAGGATTTATTCAGAAATATAGAGTCAGGAACAACATCTAGACACACATTACCTCTCACATTACCTACAGACACTCAGCCTCTTCACTACACAAACACCTCCTACAACATCCACTCTTTCCACTCTGACTGCTGATGATGAAATCTTCTCATTGGTACAGAAGATTTCATCATCCGCAGTTTGTGAAAACTGCAGTTAAAAAACAAATCAGTAAATTCACAAATGATGGACTCTTTTCAGAGGTACGCTTCATGTACTGATTAACATTTAAGAAAAAACGTGGAAAATATTCTTTTGTTTGCATTTGGAGACTCGGCATTTGAACCATCCCAAATATCTGGACCAGGGAACCAACTCCTCAAACCGGTAAAAAGGTCAAGGACACAGTTACACGATCGTTAAACTAACCTGTTTTTGAATGAAAGAAAACCATATAAGCATTTGCCCTCGAATCTCGGTTGTAAAAAAAAAATAAAAGAAACACTACACATTACTTTTCTTATGTTCAGTATACAGGAGTTGCTGCTCACACTCTGAGTTGCACTAATGAGTCTGTCAGATGTCCCAAATGGAATGTCAGGCCGTACTCACGCTGGACACCTCCTGACCTTATTTCCACGAGCCCTCGACTCAGCTGCAAAGTGCTTACGGGGTCAGTTTCCTTTTCATCAGAATTATCTGCTGTCATTCAGACATAAGTTGAGCAACGGTTTAACCAATTTTCCATCAAAGGGATGCTGGATTTAAACCGAACATAGGATGTAAGTTAAGGAAATATAAGTTTGTCTATGGAGCACATCTCCTTCAGCGTCCACAATAATGGACTGCATTTCTCTCAGTCAACTGACTGTTTAGGGGGAAAAGCGGCTAATAGTTAGTGGGCTCTGTGTTTGTGGTTGTTGTTTGTTAATCACACTAGGAGTGAACAAAAGCAGAAAAAAACTCTGTAAAGATGCAGACTGTGAAAGTCTGGTTTATACCATAAATCTTACCAGCTGTAGCTGTTTTTTTTTTTGTGTTTTAAGTTATAAGCACGTGCCAAGACTTCTGTCTCCCATTGCCGATGTGATCCTCCTTTTTTGTTCCCTATTAATGATCTAATATATATATATATGTATGTAATAAGGCTGTAATGAAATCATTGTGATACAGAGATTTGATTTCTTGTGCATGCTTTGGATAAAAAAGTAATTTTGTCAAGACTGAATGTAGTTTACCATCTGCTCCTCAGTCCAAACTGACTTTATGTTTCATACGCGTCAACTCAGGGAACTCCTGCCGTGACCTGCTCTCTGTGAGCACACACACACACACAAACACACACACACACACACACACACACACACACACACACACACACACACACACACACACACACACACATTCAAGCACATGCATATACACACGCATACATAAGGAGGTCTGGTTTCTTCGCCAGTTTCAAGCAGGGTTAAGGATGGTTTCTCCACTGAAGGGAGGTTTTTCCTCCTCCGCTGAGGGCGTTGAGTGTTTGGTTTCTCCACCAATATGTAAGGAGGATAGAGCTCTCATTGGTGCCTATTTTGTGTGTGAACACGCGTGTGAGCGAGTGCGGGCCAGACGTGGTCTGTGTGAGTGTGGCTGATTGTTGTCTTGTAATGGGGAATAAACTGAGTAATTCTGCCTTGAAAGGGGATGAAATACATTGCAAAGTATTTACTGGGCAGCACGTAGTATGTAGATCATTGAAGGAAGAAAGTAATGAATTTGTGCACAAAGGAGATGGAACAGTGAGTGTGAATATGTCTGACGTCACTGTGTGTGAGATACACAGAGAGGTGTGAAAGACAAAGTCAAACATCCAAACTCAGCCTGCAGTTCTGTTCTGTGATTCTACATTTGACTATCCGTTGAGTTTGGTGTGTACTTCTGCTTTGTTCAGATGCATTTAGATACATCACCTCCACTCTCCTGTCTTTCCTTCTCTACCATTGCCTCCTAACTGGGGATGGGTACCGGTATCCGATGCCATTATGGCACCGGTTCTGACATAAACGTAAGTAACCAGACCGAAAAGCAGCGCACATTTTGGTGCTTTTTTTCCTGGGATGTCATACACTTTGGATTCTAGCCAATCATTTTACCTTTCCAAGGATAGTAGGCGGGCCCAGGTACGTATGTTCTTTAAGAGCAGAGCTACAGATTAAAAATGCCCAAGGCGAAGCGGTCAAAGTCTGGCTGTACTTCACAGCAAAAGATGCAAACTCAGCAGCCTGCAACAAGTGCTTTAAGGTGATACTGTGCAAAGGAGGTAACTGATGAAACAGGGAGGCTGTAGCTCAGGGGTAGAGCTGGTCACCAACTGATCAGAAGGTTGATGGTTCGATCACAGGCTCCTCCAGTCTGTGTGTCACATATCCTTGGGCAAACTAACCCCAACTTGCTCTCCGATGCATCCATCGGAGTGTGAGTGTACTTAGAAAGCACAGGTGTAGATAAAGTGCTTGTGTGCTTGTGTGATTGCGTGAATGTGACATGTTTTATAGAGCGCTTTGAGTACTCCGGGACCGTAGAAAAGCGCTATATAAGAATCAGTCCATTTACCATGAACATCCGGCGACACATAGCGTTTTTTTAAAAAGCCGAGAAATGCACCGTATTTGATAGCGTGCTGCGAGACCTCACACAGAGCACATCTACTGCGGGTGTGGTGCCTGTTATCGGACCCGGAGTTAGCAACATCCCCCAAGAACCCGAAGAGGAGAGTCCTGGCCCCTAGCCCTGCCAGTGTAGCAGAAATGATGACGGATGATGATGGCAGCAGCAGCCGTTCTTCTCTGCGTGAGTAGCTTAATGTTGTTCGTGTGTAATTTACGTTGAGTAGGCTAACCACGTTATTACATTAATGTAAGGTGAACTAGCAAACACCGTCGTAGTTACATTTGTCTGTCTTCTTGTTTGATAGAGTGATACCATATATGTACTATAGCTGCAAAAAAGGCTAACATTGTTGTCTTTTTACAAAAAAAAACAGCTAAACATGAGAGGTTTTAGGACAAAGGTTGTGTTCTCCATTCTTTAAGCAGTGATTCGAGCACCGATTAAGCACCGGCACCGTTTCAAAAGCACCGGTTTGGCACCGGTATCGGATAAAACCTAAACGATACCCATCCCTACTCCTAACATGCCTCCTTCCTCCTCTTCCTTTTCTTTCAGCCATCAGTAGCATGACAGTCTTATTCATTATGATACACGCATTATATTTGGTAAAGCTTTTGTTCACAAAGCCCTTCCTAATGCAACACTCCCCATTTACCCAGGCTGCCACTTGGAGTACACTGGCTTGTGGCCCCTTGTGCCAGCATTAGTGCTTTCCTCCTTTCTGCTGCTCACAATTCACCGAGTCAGAAAATTTAGCAACAGAGCTACGATACTTTAAATGTTAAAGTTTCATGATTCACGTGTGGATGTTGCATAAGAAAAGCATGATGTATAAAGTATAAGTGTTTCTGACCAGTTGTTCATGTTCCTTCATTTTTCCCTGAAATCTATCAAATACTGTCCAACAGACTGATGGCACAGCAGTGCAGAGGCTGCAGAACCTGCGTCTGAAGCCTCTGGTTTAAAAGAGTTCAAATAAATAATCCAGCTATAGTTGTCAGTATTTCCACTGCTGCACAGGAAATAACTTTATTATAAAATAAATAATAAGAAATAAACGTTATTTTTCAAACACAAGCTTTACACAACTTGTACATTCACACAAGCACTTTTTCCATGTTTCTAAGTGCTTCCTGTCTAACATTCACACTCTAATGGATGCATCGGAGAGCAACATGGGGTTAGTATCTTGCCCAAGGACATCATGCAGACTGGCATTAAACCACCAACCTTCTGGTTAGCAGGTGACCTGCTCGACCACCTGAGTTACAGCCACCTCATCAAAGTGACCAATCACATTAGAATCCTGTCCTGCTTTAGGCTCCGCCTCCAAACCATCCAAAGCGGGTTTATTTGCACCATGTATGCAGGTAAACTCAAACATCCATTCAGCTGCTTCAGAATGAAAATGTCAGCTTGTGGTTTCAATCACAGGAAACTCACAGGTTAGAGTCCAGCCAGAGGGCTGCTGTTGTTTATCTGTAAAGTCTTTACATTTACAGAAATAAATAATTATGTGGACACATCTGGATCATCAGCAAACATGAAACCAGGTGACCACCAGGACCAAGCTGACTGCTGACACAGAGTTCATACTCTAACTGCTAGCTGCTCTGCTAGCTAAGTGAACTGATGTTAAAGGTCAGAGTAAAGAAATGACGTGATGCTGCTGGGAGTGACACCACAGACTAGCAGCTTTTAGTTACTCAGCATATAATGCAGTTAATCTGAAATCTCTTTTTCTCTCTGAAACAAAGTGACAGCAGACTGAGTCAAAGACAGAAACCTTATTTAAACACCAAATATTCACCGGCTTCACTTCCTGATCCAGGATTCAAAGAGGACGTTGCACTTACTCAGCTTCTTCCCATGAAAGTCTTCACTCTGCAGCTCTGCTGTCTGGACCAGGTCTGTGTAGAAACAGAGACAATCTTCTGCTTCATCAGTCCTCTGTGTCTGCAGGCTGAAGTCACATTAAACACTTGACACCAGCAAAGAGTCTGTAGCTCACAGGTCAAAGGTCAGCTGCTGCACCTTGTGTGATATTGTTTGATCAATAATTAACCCGCAGCAGGTTTCTGCTCCGACTCCAACACACTGAACAACCCTGAGAACAAATCAGATGATGTGTGGGTGTGTCTGCAAGATTCAATAGTAATAAACACCTCACACCAGCAATGAGTCTGAAGCTCGCAGGTTAAAGGTCAAAAGTCAGCTGCCACACTGTTGTTTTGGTTCAGAGCTGCAGAGTAAACCGGTGGTGTGTGTGCAGCTCTTCTTCTGGAACGTCCTGGACCTCCTCCGGTACGCACCGCAGGTTTTATAAGGACACAGCTGCATTTGAACCCAATAATGTAGTTTTACAGTGATGCACAAACACATCGGCTTTTCAAACTTCAACTTTACTTTGATAAATCGTTTTAAAAGCACACAGGATGCAGAGCTTTAAGAAGCTTTTAGTTCCTTACAGTTGAACAGCACTCCCTGGACCTGACCTCTCAGCACTAATGCAATTATTTTACTAATGTGTCAAACTATCTACATTTTTAAACCATGACGTCTTACTTTCCCTCTAAGCAGATACCCAGGGCAGGAACCCTCCCCCTAAACAGCCAGTTTACATTCCAGTGTAGGATCCACTGATATCAGGTCGCAGTGGAAATATTTTTGGTTATTTCTGTGAAAAAGAAACCACTTTGTGACATGTTGATACATCATGTTTGATTTGTCTGCTAGATGGAAAATATTAAGTTGGTGATGTCTGAAAGGGACACGCCGTAGTTCATGAACAATAACAGTAGTTATTGATAAAGTTATAACTGCACATACGCAAGAAAGGAGAAAACAAATACTCATTTCATTTAATAATAATCGAAAAATTAAGTACATTTAAAAAATAAAATAAATAAATAATGATAATAATAATAATAATAATAATGATAATAATAATAATAATAATAATAAATAATGATAATAATAATAATAATAATAATAATAATAATAATGATAATAATAATAATAATAATAATAAAAATGATAATAATAATAATGATAATAATAATAAAAATGATAATATAATAATAATGATAATAATAATAATAAATAATGATAATATAATAATAATGATAATAATAATAAAAATGATAATAATAATAATGATAATAATAATGATAATAATAATAAAAATGATAATATAATAATAATGATAATAATAAAGATAATAATAATACTACTAATAATAATAATAATAAAAATGATAACAATAATAATAATAATAATAAAATGATAATATAATAATAATGATAATAATAATAATAAATAATGATAATAATAATAATGATGATAATAATAATAAAAATGATAATAATAATGATAATGATAATAATAATAATAATTTAAAAAAATAATAATGATAATAATAATAATAAAAAAAAGATAATAATAATAATAATAATAATAATAATAATAATAATAATATCCTTAATGCCGTATTCGTACTAGACCATATGTAGCTGCATTATGATATACAACCTGATGATTTGAGTACATTCGTAGTTCCAGTGGATTTCCAGATGCAAACATTGTTTATCGTCCAATAAGTTGTGCCTGTGGTTTGATGACAGGTATCCCACGAGCTGCTGTGTGTCATGGAGAAGCCGTCCATCACCATGCTGTGGACTCACTACATGCTCTGGATCCCCTTATACATCCTCACAGTCATTGTTGAAGGTGTTAAATCATTGAGTTTCCATCTTTTATTCCAACAAACTGAAAGCTGAGCTCATAAGTACTTTGACTTCTCAACATTACGAGGTTCATTGTGTGGTCAGAGTGTTGTGTAAGGTAAGTGTTGGGAGCTAACAGGAAATGGGTTAGCCAAGCAGAGCTGATGATATGAAGCCAGGAAATGAGCACAGTGCATTCCAGCTGCAGTGAGTAACCTCTGTGCTGTAAGCAGAAGTGCTGGAGGAACGTTCTGTATATCAGCGACACACAGGCCAATAACACTGTGATAGTGAATGAAGTAAAAGCACAGCAAGTGAAGCGTTTGTTCCCCTTTTTGTTTCTCTCTCAGCTGCCACCATCTATCAGGCGCTGCCTTATGTTGAGCAAACGGCCTCCCAGTCGTGTCCACTCAACTCAACAACAGCTCCAAACAGCCACCTGCCCGTGGTGCTGGTGCTCTACCTGCCTGTCCTCACTCTTGGTAAGACGGAGAACAACCCATTGTGACATTACAGTCACCTGATGGACGTGCTGCACAGGAGCACGTTCGTTTGAGTCCAAGCTCCTCCTTTACATGTATGGTCACTGCAGTCGTCTTCAGTCAGCCACTACTTTCATTAGCTTTGGTTGTTTCAGCTTCTGCGTGCAGCCACGTTAAAGTTTGTCTCGATAAATCAGATTCACTTTTGGTGGGCATTGATCTGATTCTGTCCATATTTACACACAACTTCCCTGTGCAAATGATACTTAAAATGACTGAAAGCTCTGATACCAGTGAGGTTTTCTGAGTAATAATGTGGATTAAACTTAATAAAAGCTGTAAGATAGATTAAACTATACATTTCAGACTTGCAGCATAGGCCACTGCATCGTTGCAGAGACAGTTTTACTTTTTTCTTTAGATACTGCATAATCGTTACAGAACTAAGAAATATGTTACCATTATTAGTTTTTTAACATGAGCTCACTCTTGTGGTCCTCAGTCGCTCGTCCTTGTATGTTAAACATGCCGGCTGATGAACAGCAAACACGTTTAGACGAGAACCTTAACTAAGACAAAAAGATGTTAGACACAGAGGTCGGTCGCTTCAGTAACACGACCTAAATCCAGCTGAACTAGAACACAGACCGAAGGAAAAGAACATAAAACGTTCTCAGGTTCTCCTGATTTGTTACTATTGGGAAAACTACGAGTGACAGTTTCCTGAGGAAGACTAGGACGATGAAGAACAGTTACAGGCCTCACTGTCATATCATCATAGTTGGTGTCCGAGCTTTCTGACCAGGTCTGTGGTGACAACACTGAGGAGGATCTTCTTTCTGGGGATGTTAAATTGGTGTCATGAATGAAGTTACTGTGTAACTGTACAGTAACTGTAGTGTAACTGTACAGTTACAGTAAGTGTAGTGTAACTGTACAGTAAGTGTAATGTAACTGTATAACTGTAGTGTAACTGTACAGTAACTGTGTAACTGTAGTGTAACTGTGTAACTGTAGTGTAACTGTGATGTAACTGTAGTGTAACTGTAGTGTAACTGTACAGTAACTGTGATGTAACTGTACAGTAACTAGTGTAACTGTGATGTAACTGTACAGTAACTGTAGTGTAACTGAGATGTAACTGTACAGTAATTGTGATGTAACTGTAGTGTAACTGTGATGTAACTGTACAGTAACTGTGATGTAACTGTAGTGTAACTGTACAGTAACTGTGCAGTAACTGTGATGTAACTGTACAGTAACTGTGCAGTAACTGTGATGTAACTGTACAGTAACTGTGATGTAACTGTGATGTAACTGTACAGTAACTGTGATGTAACTGTAGTGTAACTGTACAGTAATTGTGATGTAACTGTAGTGTAACTGTAGTGTAACTGTGATGTAACTGTAGTGTAACTGTACAGTAACTGTAGTGTAACTGTAGTGTAACTGTGTAACTGTAGTGTAACTGTAGTGTAACTGTAGTGTAACTGAAGTGTAACTGTACAGTAACTGTGATGTAACTGTGATGTAACTGTAGTGTAACTGTGCAGTAACTGTGATGTAACAGTGTAACTGTAGTGTAACTGTAACTGTAGTGTAACTGTGTAACTGTGATGTGAAACACTGCTTGGTTTTCAGGAGCCTCGCTCACAGTCGGGCAGCTGCTGAAGGAGAGGCACCACCACCTGGAGAAGTGGAACAGGAAGAGGAAGTAACATGAAGTCACAGCTCGTTGGAGTTACGGATGAAGTCTAATTTAACGATCTGCTGTAAAGAGAGAAAAGAATGTTCTAGACCCAAAATGATTTCTGTTGCACTTTTATTGACAGCACAGATTCCTACAGTACAGTTACTGTCTAACATTAAACAGCAGCTCAGACCAGCAGCCGTGTGTGTCTTTGTGCACGAGCAGCAACGCCTGAGCAGGACACCGAGGCTCCTCTGGGCTACCAGCCGTACGCTCTGGTCCACACTGCTTTCTTCTTGAACTCTGCAGAGGACCTGAGTGCCAACAGAGCAGCTGAAAGGAACCACAGGAGAAATCAGAGAAATCAGAGAAATCAGAGAAATCAGAGAGATCAGATGGCTGCTCTGAAGACCAGGTCATTTTTTCAGCATATCCTGCCTGTATGAACACTGATGTTTGAGTAAACCTCTCTTAAAATACCACCTGCTCTTTCCACACCTTCTTTTACAACAGTGCTGTCAGATGAGTGTCTAATAAACATGGTGCATTAGTTCTCATGTAAAGACTGCCACAGATGAGGCCTGTGGAGCTCATTTGGCCAAATCATCATTTGTGTATATAGAGCTGAATCACAACAGTCCCCTCTATGGTAACTTGATATTGTGAGATAACCTGCAACAGTGCAGAGAAACTAACAGCCCAACGACCCTGTCTGAGGGACGTGGTGAGGGTGGAGCTCCGACACAACCAGGTTCATGGAGGCCATGATTGGTTGGACTGCTCTGTCTCTGTGATCACTGACAGAAATATTTCAGCAGAAACTACAAACTTCATGTGTCTGTGCTGAAATTCAGGCTTCTAACCTAAATACACACATTTTCATCCACAGCAGTGCGATGTAAGCACAGAAAGACGTGCGTGCATGAGTATAAACCACTCAGAGAAGAACAGTGCTGCATAAGAACCAGTCCATGAAACACACGATACATTTCACAAGGAGACCTGAACATACAGGCTTTACCACGAAGGTTTAGCTTCTGGGGCAAAACCAGTAAAGAAGAAACCACAGCTGGTGGTGTACTGGTCACTTTAGTGAAACCTATGAAAATACACTATTGCCAGAAGTGTTCGCTCGTCTACCTTCACACTTCTCTGACTTTCCATCCTGAATACATATGATTTAGTTTGCAATTATAACAGCTTCAGCAGGTCAGGTTGATGTTGGATCAGAAGGTGTGGCTGAGTCCTCGCTCCAACTCATCCCACAGAGGTCAAGTTCTTCCACACAAACCCGTTCACTGTGCTTTGTGCGCTGCAGTACAGTCGGGCTGGACGCACGAAGCTGTGTAAAATACCACACCATAATCGCCCTCTCCTCCAAGCTTTACACTTGGAACAACTCTCCACCACGCCCAGACTGCTCCGTTCGATTGTCACATGGAGAAGTCTGAGTCATGGTCTCTGCTGCTGTGCTTTAACCTTTTAAGACCAACCATAGAACCAAGTCCACCAGAGCTTATATTATATTTTTACATGCTGTGGAGCCATTTTTAGGAGCATTTCAAGTTGGTATACATCAATACAACCATTATAGCCCAGATTTTAATAATATGTCTGCATTAAGTGCATAGTAATTACATAAATTGCAAAAAAGTGCAATAAACTACAAAAAAATTGAAAATCGTTTTTGTTTTTTTAACATATATTTCTAGTTAGAGAAATTTAAGAGGCTTATCCCTCAAAACTGTAAATACAAAAAATTTGCACAAAATAGTTTCCCACCATAGGAAATTTATTTTGAGTGTCTTCATAGTTTTATTTTTGAAATACACCAATTTTTATACACTGCAGGAAAAACGAAAAAAAATATTATAATGCAGATTTGCAAAAAAAGCAGCATATGCATCAAAATAAACTATTTCCAGCAGTGCAATATGAGTCCTAAGCATCCCAGAAACGACACAGAAAGTCATGAAGTCAAACATAACTTTTAAAAACACCAGCATAGGCTCATGAGGCCTTGATGGTAAAAAAAAACTACATTTCCAAGAAAATGGCATCACTTCCGTCATGGCGGACATGCAAAAGTTCGCGCTGACGTCTATTCCAACTAGGAAGTGTTATGAACAGCTGATCGGATCGGCAAAGCGTGTTTCTGGAATATTATGTTTTTGTTGCTGCAAGCGCTTTTTATGCAGTTTTTGCAAAGCTATATGTGGAAGGAAACTGTGACCGAGGACAAGCTGATGGCATAAGACTGTCATTCCCAGTTGCTTCCACTTTGTCGCCTCAACTGGAGTTTATGTTCAGGTGCCATCCTATCAGCAGCACAAACACCTGCTCGGGCTTATACACCTGTGGCCACAAGTGACTGAACACCTGCATTCAGTGGTTTGGAGAGGGGAGTACTTTTGGCTTTATAGTGAAGTTTTTACCTCGAGGATGTAAGAACCTGACAAAACTCAGGCCAGGTCTTAATTTCAATGAGACCTGCACAAGGATGGTAATAATAATAATCTATATCTAATTAAACTGTTTAGATGTGATTTCATGAAGTACTTTATGGAGACAACAGTCTGTGTACTGCTGTGGTTCAAACAGAGTGAAATATTATGAAATGTGTAAGTAGGAAAAAGGCTGCTTTGCTCACCTCTGGCTGTGCTGACCGTTGATGCTGACACGCTCTGGTCAGGAGCTTCCATGATGCTGAGAAGCCAGTCTATGAACTGAGACACACACACGGGGTCATCCCTTCTGCACGTTTACAACGAGTGACATTTGAGCTAAAGGTCAAAGTTCACAGCACAAACACTGACCTTGGGCGTTTGGCTGCTCCAGGGCTCCTTGTCCAGGAGCCGAGGGAGGCTGTGGGACATCGCTAACAGGCACCGGGACAGGGCGCCGTCCACCGACGACTCCTCGCCATATAGACCGTGTGTTAGAGCCTGAGGCTTGGGGTCTGGCTGCCATGGAAACCACTGGACCCGGATGCCAAAGAGGAGTGGCATGATGTGGTCACTCCAGGAAACTACTGCAGCAGCAAAGAGCTGGAACAGGAAGTCGGTGGCCTGCAGAGCACACTCAGTTAGAAACACACGACACAGAATCTGCTTCCACCAACTCAGATACACAGAAGAAGCAAACAGCAGCAAGCTTTGCTCTACTGCTGATGCTCGAGAGCAGCCTCGCTGTAGTTAACACGGCACCGTCATGGTGGACCAGCATTTAGCTAAGCTCAGCTGCTGGGAGGAAGAGGAGGATGTGTGGGAGTCACATGGCGGTCACTCAGAAACATACCGATCTGGTGTCTCCACGCTGGACGTCTGTTACGCCGTAGGCAACATTTCGGATATGTCCCATCAGCTCCAGGAGCCACTCCACCCGTCTGGAGATGCCTGTGACAAAGATGCTGACTAAATGAAAACCATCATGGTAAAACACACAGGTGTCAGTCGTCTGTTAGATCAGGAGAGATCCACTTTCCACGCAGTAGGAACGCCTTCCTGTCTCACCTGTGTTGATGCTGGTTGCCAGGCGACACTGGTAAAACGTCTGCAGGAGGAGCCACCCCACTCTGCGGCTCGGCCAACCACGGAGGACCCCAGCAATGACATCATTAAGACTAAGGAGGGGCACTCGTCCCTGAGAGGTCAGGTAGGCTAAGACGAAGCAGGTCTTCTCCATTTGAGTCTAAACAGAACGCAGAGATGTTAAAGCCACAGCGCACGCTGAGCTTCAACGAACCGTCATAGACTGAATGACAGGCGTGACGTGATCACCGCACGTGTGCTGAAAGGAAGCCAGCAGAGGATCAACAACGAGGGTCAGCAGCAGCTAAGAGGGCTTCAAACTACACACCTGTCACCATTTCATGTTTAGTTATCCTGTCTTCCTTCTCTCACCCCAACCAATCACAGCAGATGGCCCCGCCCCTCCCTGAGCCTGGTTCTGCTGGAGGTTTCTTCCTGTTAAAAGGGAGTTTTTCCTTCCCACTGTCGCCAAAATGCTGCTCATAGGGGGTCATGTGACTGTTGGGTTTTCTCTGTATTATTACTGTAGGGTCGACCTCACAGTATAAAGCACGACTGTTGTTGAAGTGAATAAAGTAACCATGAGAGGAAGATTCCTCTAAATTACTGAAAGCTTAAATCACTATATGGTTACATTTGGTCAAACTGAACGTTTACTTAAAGTGCTCCTTTTAGAAATACACACTTGTGTAGTGGGCCCCCTGCTGGGCATCAGGAAGAATGCAGGTTTTACTGTCCACACACTGACAGCTATAAGTAATAAAGCAATATGAGCTACAGGTCACTGGAATTACTTCCATTTCCACTATGAGACCAACAACATGTCTTTGAACCTGTAAACCAAACGTACTTCTGCCCACGCTTCAGCACATGGAAACAGTGGACGTGGTCCCTCTGTTCATTTTCTGCTGGTGTTATTAACACTGTACCTCAGAGACTTTCATGATCCTCTCAATCTCTGTGTCAGACATCTCAGACAGACACTTGGCCACGCCCACATACAGATCCACTTCATCATCCTGAAATAAATGTACAAGAAATCAAACACAAACACAAAAATTGTTATTTTTTAGTTAAAATATGTCATTTAAACACCTTTGAACCTGTGTTCATGTGTTAAAGAGGCAAAGCTCGATGCCAGCAGGGCCCAGCAGCAGCACGAATAAAAGGCTTTAACTGTTAGACTGCTCCACACAAAGGTTTCAAAACAGACAAAGACAGCAGGTTGAAGGAGATCAGCTGATTTCACAGAAAGGTGAACAGAGCACGGCTAACAGGTTCAGCTATTAGCAGCTGTTAAACTCAGGGAGCCAATGGTAGGCGACACACACCAGCGCACATATCATCAACTAAATGATTCCAGCCGTTCAAAAGCTGAAATGTAGCATCAAGTACCATGAAACACGAGCACTGTGCTGTTCTTCAGACTGATGAGGTTAATGATGCCACAGGTTCAGAAACATGCTGCTCAACGTAAAGACGACAGAGGATTTGGACAAAGGCTAAAATGAGTCTAACTGCCCGAGATCCTCACACAACTTTAGCTGTTTGACTGTTTTCCTGTTTCTGTTATTGTACTTTGAAAATGCTGGTCGAGATCACGCTGGTCGAGTTCACGCTGGTCAAGATCACGCTGGTGTAGATCACGCTGGTCGACATCACGCTGGTCGAGATCACGCTGGCCTAGATCACGCTGGTCGAGATCACGCTGGTCGAGATCAAGCTGGCCTAGATCACGCTGGTCTAGATCACGCTGGTCGAGATCACGCTGGTCGAGATCACGCTGGCCTAGATCACGCTGGTCGAGATCACGCTGGTCGAGATCACGCTGGTCGAGATCACGCTGGTCTAGATCACGCTGGTCGAGATCACGCTGGTCGAGATCACGCTGGTCTAGATCACGCTGGCCTAGATCAAGCTGTTCGAGATCACGCTGGTCGAGATCACGCTGGTCTAGATCACGCTGGCCTAGATCAAGCTGTTCGAGATCACGCTGGTCGAGATCACGCTGGTCTAGATCACGCTGGCCTAGATCAAGCTGTTCGAGATCACGCTGGTCGAGATCACGCTGGTCTAGATCACGCTGGCCTAGATCAAGCTGTTCGAGATCACGCTGGTCGAGATCACGCTGGTCTAGATCACGCTGGTCTAGATCAGCTCTCTCCTGTGAACGAGTCTCAACGTGACGACCTGCATGAACAAAGGTCAAAGGAGGTCTCGAGTGGCAGAAACAGCGACAGCTGTGTCACAGAAATCACTGTTAGCCAGAGCGAGCAGACGTGCTAGCTACAGCTGCATCATGGTCCAGAGGTCATGTGACCAGGGTCCAGAGGTCATGTGACCATGGTCCAGAGGTCATGTGACCATGGTCCAGAGGTCATGTGACCAGGGTCCAGAGGTCATGTGACCATGGTCCAGAGGTCATGTGACCATGGTCCAGAGGTCATGTGACCATGGTCCAGAGGTCATGTGACCATGGTCCAGAGGTCGTCTTCTACGGGCAGAATCAGCTTTAAATTGACTGCAGCAAACTGTAAACACGTCTCTGACCAGGTGCATCAAACGTGACATTCTTCCTCATGAAGAGGAGGAGGAGCAGACCCTGCATCTCTGAAGGTATGAAGGTCGTTAGTGTCTTTGGAACTGGCACACACATCTGTCTTACTACAGCCAGACTTCATCGTTACAAAGACCTGCGTCTCACCTTTCTCCAGCTGAAAACATCTGGCCTATTAAGCAGCTGTTGTCCTACATCAGACAACCTGCTCTTCAAGCAGGGCCACAGTTAGTCTGCACACACAGACTGTTGTCAGAGGAAATGCTCTGATCAGCTCCTGTCTGCACTTCATTTACTCAGTTTATCCAGCTGACATGTCCTGTGTGTTCTGCTATGGATGTAATCAGGCCAATGCACGTGACTGCATTCTGTTTTTATGTTTGCAAACTTCATATTGTCCTAATAAACCCAGACAGCCATCCCACCAAAACATGTACAGATGTTTGCATGTTTCACTGAAGCACCCAGTTTGTATCCAAGAGTTCGACGTCTTTAACTTTTGAGTTTGACGACATCAAACGAACACTAACAGGAACCGGCTGCACATCCTGTCTTTGCACTTATTATAAACCTGACTGGCATTTCTATCAGGCCTCCTCGTCCAACATCCATCAAGATAATTACGTATTACTTATGCTCGTGTCATTAATATAATAACTGAGCACAGGAAACAGATATGTGAGATACAGACAGGGAGGGGCCAGAGCTCTGTGACCTGTTACTGTAACTGTTCCAGTTACCACTGTTGTTATTATGATGCTGTGTTTGGTCCCTGCCCGTCGAGGTGTTCTTACAGCTGAGCTAACGATGGGCTGAAGCTGCTGTGGTGATGAGAAGAGCTCATTTCCAGCCGAGCTCCGGTGACTGAAGCTCTGCACACCTACAGCAGCATCTGTCACAGCTTCTTGCTTTGAATAAAATGGGTTTATGCTCCTGTTCGTGTCTCTGGGTGGATGGGAACATCAGAGGATATCACGATCCCCGAGCGTAAAACCAGGGACAGAGCCATGCATCAAAGAAAAAGCTTCTACGTGTCAGTGATAACAGTCAGCAGCTACACTGCACCTGGATTCGGTCGGGCAGGAAGGTGAAGATCTTCTCCGTGGCAGAGCAGAGGATGGTCCAGCAGCTGCTAGAGGGGTTTGGGAGGGCCATGGCCTGAGCCAGGCCCCGCAGCACAGAGCGACACAGGGACGCGCGCTGGGGTCGGAGGTCCTCCTCAAACTGCTGCACCCCCAAACTCTCCACATACACCTGCAGCTTGTCCTCAGTCACGTGCTTCATCCACGAGCCCAGAGTCTCATAGAGGTGGGCCCGGGTCTGGTACTGGGGGAGACAGACAGCCAGTAAGGATCTCTGAAGCCTTCATCATTGTACTGGACTCAGCACGCTCTCCTACAGCAGAGACAGACTGGATGTGTGTCGTGGTTAAAGAGCATCTGTTCAGCTTTAGAAGCCAAACGCTGATTATTCAGACATTTCTTCAGCTGCTGTACGACTGAGAAACAGCTGAGCTCAGAGGTGAGGCAGTAGATGCTCCTGTTTCTGTTAAGAACACCTAAAGAAACCTGTTCAAATATAAGCTGCATATCAAGAAACAACAGATTAAAGTGGACCAGCCTATAAACCTGATGGAGACTGAATATCAGCTGTCACAGCGCTAATACCCAACTGAACTTACACTGAGACTGTGGACCAGGGGAGGCCACAACCAGGAGCCCAAAAACAGAGCAGCGCTGTGGGAGGACTGGGTCTGACAGGCTGCCAGGACAACACACTGATGCTGCACATCCTCTCCTACAAAACACAACAACAACATCGACTGAACAGGATCTGTGGCTTCACGGACAGCACTGAGCGACAACTCTTACCAAAGCTCATCCTCATTAAAGGAGAAAGAGCGGCGCTCCAGTTGATGGGCGGATACTGGAAAGAGGCGCCGACTGACGCCAAAGCGGTGAGAGCGGTCTTAACCAGGCCTGGATGGGAGGACTGAGGACCTGCGCCCAGAGAGAGACGATGTTACAGAGTTACAGCTTCAAACACAACGACCTCTGTAGATGTCACAAACCTTTTTGTCCAGCTTCTGTGACGAACTCCGTCGTGGATCTGACGACACTTTTCTCTGAGAGGTAACTGAAATCTGGAGGAACTGGGAGTTGGATCAAAGTAGTTAGTGCCCAGTAGATCATTTTAAAATGTTACTGACGCTGCATCCAGCTCTGCTCCGCCCACTGACTCCTGTGTTACCTGCTGTGTGACTGTGACTGCTGGACATGTGGGCCAGGTGCAAATGTCCCAGCAAACAGGCTGTTGGACTGCAAACCGATGGCTCCAGAGAACGTGATGATCTGCAACCAAAGAGCCGACAAGTGGCTGAAACAGACGCTCTGAGGAGCGAGCAGAGGGGAGAGTATCGTGTGTAGTAATCAGAGTAAAGTAATATGTGATAAGTAAACTCTTACCTGTGTGACGGCCCGAATAACTTCATTCAGCCTGTTCTGCTGCTTGGACACGAGCTCCGTCTCGCTCTTCAGCTGCATCAGAGGAGAATCAGCATCACTGTCGCTAACTTCAGCTGCAACTAAAGGTGTGTTTGCATCTCTTTATGAACACGGGGACGCTTCACATGGCTGCACAGAAGACACAGATCTGCATCCGTCACATCTTTTTAAATACTGGGTTTGCCAGTGTGTTCCTATGGTAACCATGGTGATTCCTCAAACCTTACAGGGTCACATGAGCTCGATCATCTATGGCTCCACATGCTTGAAACCACAAAGACATCCTCAGAAACACAACAGCAGGTGATCACATGAAGCTGCAGCGTCTTACCTGAACGAGGTAACTCTCTGATCCCACCAACGCCACCAGCCCGTTGACAGCAGCCAGCCGCTGCATGGTGGGACAGCCCTGTAACACAAAGGTCAGCGCTGGGACCCCAAACATCCTTTCACGTGATTGGACATCGTTTACATGAACATTTAGGCTGAGATGTAGAAAGTGAGGTTTTGTACCTCAGCCAGTAAGATTTTGATCCAGGCTGCGAGCAGGTGAGGGTGGACGTGCTCTGCTTTGCCGTGGCCGCACACCGACAGCCCGTGGACCGCTAACCCCAGAGCCAGGGAGAAGCCCGGGGTCTGGGGACACAGGGTCATCAATGAAACCACAAAGAGCTGCTGGAGCCAGAATGACCCCATCAGCTCTCCTACTGACCTGCTGGCTCTCTTCAGTCAGGCTGCGCAGCGTGTCCGTGACCTCCTCGGCCTTGGCGGCGTCAATAAGACCTGCGCTGAACGCTGAGACGCTCACACACGCCACAGAGTACGCCAACACCTGCACACACACACATGTGAAGGTCAGTGAAAACTTTATACGGCACAGTTTTCAACCTTCACCCCACACTGGCCGTGCAGCGTCTCCACCTTGGACAGTAAACAAAGCTTATCTGTGTTACACACTTTTTATTTGCTCTACAAGGTCACGACGACACGTTTTCACAGCTTATAGAAGACGAATCTGTTCCAATCGTACGGTAAACATCATAAGATACACATTTTAGTGCTTCGAGGTCATAGGTCAAAGTTCACACATCAGCATCAGGCTCAAAGTTTTAGCTCTTGTTTCATGTTCATGTAGCAGAAACTGTCTTTAGTAGATAATTCATCAAAACGACTATTTCAGCTTCTTCTGTCACAAACGTGTCTGAGCAGAGTTACAATCACAGACTTGTTCCTGCGTCAGAGACTTCAGGACCTCGGCTCTGGCGTCAGTGTGCGAGTCGTGTGCAGGGCTGCTGTACCTCCTGCACCATGCGTCCTCGTCCACTGCAGTCTTGCAGGTTGGCCAGCAGCTTGTCGAGTGTCAGGCTGACACGGACATGTCGACTCCTCTGTCCGCTGCTGCAGAAGGCAGACAGCACTAGACCCAGACCCAGTATACAGCCAGTGCTGAGGAAAGAAGGCGAGAACATGGAAGAGCACATTTAATATGCTAACCCCTGTTTCACTGTTGAATATTAACTCCTAACATGCTTCCAGATGTGTCTGTTGAAAAAGAGTAAATGTGCCAAACGAGCTCTTTTATTGAGCAGCAGAAATGCAGCCTTGGTAACGGCTGAATCTTCCAGCTTCCTACCAACCATGTGATGTCAGTTTGCTCTCTGCAAACACGAGAGGACGTACTTGTATTCCAGGTTGGGGTTGAAAGAGGAACTTTCCAGAGCATCCAGAGGGCCGAAGAGGAGATCAGCATCCTTCTGAGCAGACTCATCACTGACAGAGGACACAGGCAGTCAGTAAGCGTTACGCTGTTGGTTCACATCAGAATCTCCTCCTGCAGACTCTGTACCTGAGGCGCTGGTGCAGCAGGGTGGACAGCACCATGCCGAGACCGAGCCCGGAGTGGAACTGGACGGCCTGGGAGTCGTCTGCGGTGGGGGAGCCCGGGAGGCCGGCCCGCAGTGCCGACAGGATGTGGGTCAGACCGTCCCGCTGCCGCACCACGAGCACGGAGACGAGCAGCGACAGGGCGAGGCTCGCACAGGAGCGCGCTATGGTGCTCGCTGTGTTCTCACCCGAGTAGGAGCGCTGAGGAGGCAGCACAGGGTGAAAGTAATCAATGCAAGAAAGCAACTTTATATTCACAACAACTGTGCAGCCAACAGCAACATGTGTTAGAGAGCAAAGACTCGCTGAGCTGTGAGAACCACGTTTACTGGAATATTGATGCTAATACACTCCAGCTGGTTTACGTGTCGATGCAGCGATGTTTCAGGCTTGTTTTGCTTCTTTTTGTGAGAAAGTCATCAAAATAAAGTTGTTTTTGCTTCACTGCATGCTCGGGATAAAGTGCAGCTTCAAACATCTCTGAAGCCATGGGGATGCATTAGTGCCGCTAGCACGTCTGCACGTCTGGAAAGGCACCGAGTGCTGAAAGTGTTAGCACAGGTGCTAAAGACAGTCAGCGGCTCCCCTCACTCACACTGATGAACACTTTCAGAGCTCAGAGTGATAAAAGCTGCTCCACACTAACAAATCCAACAGTGTTAATCTGACACACACGCTGGTGTTGCAGCTACAGCAGCCACATCAGCGTCTCTGAACCACAGCAGCCAGCAGGCTGCAGTTAACAGACGGACAATCACACGGAGCTCGTGTTTATTTACAATAACATGTGGTTTATGGGGCAGGTGAATCACTGCATGTTTACTTTTGAGGGTCAGTAAAGTGTTCATAGTGTGAGGCTCAGAAACAGCTGATTCTGTTTCATCACGTCACTGTCACGACTCTTAAAGAACTCGAATCATCTGCCAATCACGGTTTCTTATGTAAAAGCTGATGAAACTCACGTGTAGAAACCAGGGGAAAACTCGTCCTTTGGACTTGAAGCTGCTGCTGCTGATGCTGAGCAGGGTGTCCAGCACCATGGTCAACCAGCTTCCTGTGGCCACGAACTCTGGTCCAGCCTATCGAGTCCAACAGCACTGAGCTCAGCATCTCTATGATGATGAAATAGCAAACACAGTGTGTAACAGGACCCTGCGGCGTCTCACCCCCAGGCTGCCGTCACCATCAGTGGGCAGGTTGCTCTCATACTTCGCCAGAACAGCGGCGAGGCCGCTCAGAGCCAAGATGGCGTTTCCCTGAACAACAGGACTGTCCCTGAAACGACCCACAGAAAGTCACAGCGCTCACATCAGGTTACTCTGCTCACCAAACGTTTCCTATGAAACAGAGCGAGCAGGGGACTCACTTTGTAGCAGCTTTGATGACATCTGCCAGCTGATCTCTGGCCCTGTGTCAGAAAAATAATAACAACACATTAAAAAGAGGAAGAACGTGATGAAGATGGTGACCAGTGTCTGTTAAAGCAGTGATGCACATCAGCACTTTAGTCTATTTACAACCGTAATACAAAAACATCAGGATGGCGTCTCACATGTAAATGAAACAGGATGATTTACAGATTAAATGTAATCACATGTTTAAACTGAGAAAAACTAACATTTTAGGGGAAACTAAGTCTGGAGAACGTAAGTTTGATGGTGTAGCGCTGAGACAGACGCCGTAGCATCTTTGTAACAGTCTGTAAATGTCTTCGACTGGACTTTGGGACAGGAATGTCCTCCTGTTCTTGTCCGAGGAGCTAAAATCCTGGATCAAAGTCCTGGGTCTTCTTTGGTGGATTGTTTGCTTCCCTCCATGCTTTCTAAATAAGTCTCCGCTCCAATTCATCCCACAGATGTTCTGCTGGGTCAAAGTCAGGACTCTTTGTAGGCCAGTCAGGTTCTTCCTGTGCACACGTTCATGTTGGGAGCAGGAAATCCTCCCAAATGTCTTGGTATTTGGAAGTATTAAGAATTCCTCTCAGCAGAACTAAGTAGCTGAGCCCAACCTCTAAAAACAGCCCCACTATCATCCCTCCACCACCAAAGTCAGACGAGTATCAGTCTCCTGATAACTGCTGAACCAGACTCCTCCATCGGACTGCGAGACGCAGAAGCGTGAACACGACAGCGTCCAGGAACTTCCTGAGCTCCTGACAGCGAGCCACAGACTTTATACACCTGTGACTGACAGGCCTGAAAACCATGATTCACTTTCTTCATGGTCAGGAGGGAGAGCAGGTCGTCTACTGGTCAGGAGGTTGCTGGTTCAGAACCAGTTATTTTGGCTACATAGTGCAGGTGTTACCACAAAGTGTTGATGTAAAGTTTGGTCCACACAGCAGGGAAACACACACACTACAGTCATTACAGTAAGATTAGAGACCTTGTACAAAAGCACTACCATTTATATACACACAGTCTACACATATACAAGCAAGTATGAGTGTGGTTCTCACCACAGCCAGGCACAGTGATGCTTGTACTGCAGCTCCTGTGGATCCTCTTTGCCTTGTTTCTGGAGCATCTCTAACTCAGCACGTCGACCCTGCCAACAGAAACCAAACCCTGAGAGGCCTTTACTGTAAGATCAGAGGCCTTTACTGTAAGATCAGAGGCCTTTACTGTAAGATCAGAGGCCTTTACTGTAAGATCAGAGGCCTCTGAGGCCTTTACTGTAAGGTCAGAGGCCTCTGAGGCCTTTACTGTAAGATCAGAGGCCTTTACTGTAAGATCAGAGGCCTTTACTGTACGATCAGAGGCCTCTGAGGCCTTTACTGTAAGATCAGAGGCCTCTGAGGCTTTTACTGTAAGATCAGAGGCCTCTGAGGCCTTTACTGTAAGATCAGAGACCTTTACTGTAAGATCAGAGGTCTCTGAGACCTTTACTGTAAGATCAGAGGCCTTTACTGTAAGATCAGAGGCCTTTACTGTAAGATCTGAGGTCTCTGAGGCCTTTACTGTAAGATCAGAGACCTTTACTGTAAGATCAGAGGTCTCTGAGACCTTTACTGTAAGATCAGAGGCCTCTGAGGCCTTTACTGTAAGATCAGAGGCCTCTGAGGCCTGTGGAGGACAGACTGGCTGACATTTGTGTTGTGTAGGTTCCAGTTAGGCTGCACATCACCCAGTATGTCTTACTGTGTCCTGGTGCCACATGGAAAGGGCAGAACTACCAGCTGGTGAAGTCACGCTTCACGATGTGCATTTTAGTCGCTGAATTCTTCGTCCACACCATTTATTTCTATGAAGCACTCAGTGCTGCTTCTGTAACACCTGCACAAACCTCCATAACGGCGTAGAAAGCTCGGCTCATGAAGCCCCTCCAGGCCTGTGGCAGGAGGAGGGCACGGTGCCACTCAGAGGGCTGGATGTTGACCTGTGCACCAAAACACAGAAGAAGGAAACAGTTCCTCTTTCAAGCTCTGCGTGCACGACAAAGAACAAGAGAGAAAGCAATGGAAGAAGACAACACGTACTTCATGAACGAGGGCTGTCAGCGTCTGCTGGTAACTGCGGCTGACGAGGAAGCGGCTGATGGGTCTCCCAGCACGATCGGTCTGCACAGACAGACTGTACGACAGAAGCAGCCCAGCTGCACCACAGACAGAGAGGCTGAGTTATAATGGTGCTTCCAACAGTGACGTGTTGGTACAGACACACTGTTTGAAATCTCCACCATGTCCTGGCTTTATGAGAACCAAACAGATTAAATCTGCAGAATATCTTCATCTTCCAAACCTCTCCTCAGAAAGACGTCCCTTCCTGTAGCTCCACATATTCTCTCTTCCTCACCAATTTAAGAAACACAACTTTGATATGCTGACTGACAGATTTTACAGAGTTTAAAGGCAAAGCAGCAACATGTTCATAGTGACGTTCAACGACACCACACAGTCGATATCACTGACACCAACTAAATGAGAGGTGTCACTGGGTCACCTGCCAGTCCTGGCTTCAGCCCAGGCTGCTTGTTTTTCTCGTAGGTCTTGAGCATGAACGACGGGATCCCTGCCACCGTTTTACCCTGGTCTGAGCGGAGGTTACCCCCCCTCAGGGCTGAGAAGTAGATTCCCCGCGGCATCTGACTCATCTCCTGCCTCACCAGTGACGTCAAGAAGAGCTCGAAGGCTGGAAACATAAAAGAAACACCATCAATGCATCATCAGCATTACTCAGTATCACACGCAGATGTGACAGATCCACGATCTCTCCAGCAGGAAACACACCAAACACCTGATGTCTGTTTCTGTGCAGCTCAAACAGCTCAAACAGCTGTGATGTTGATGGTTATGAACAGTTGTGCTAAACAAAAATGTTGTAACATCATGCAGCGTACATGTGTTCCTAAAGTATCTTAGCGGTCCCAGGACTGCACTCTCCTGGAAGCTGCTTTCAGGGTTACAGCCTCTAACGCTCCTACTGCCACTAAGACCACTTTGTTCTTGTTCTCCAGTCGCTGCTACTCTGGAAGTTGAAGCACCCCCGACCCTTACTCCTACTACCGGCTCGACGGGGCTTCTAGTCCACATGTGGCGCGGGTGTTTCTATACACTACAGCTTCCTGGTTGTGCTTTGAGTTTATGCTATCCCAGCTTGCATCTTACATCCTGCTACTACGTGGTGGAAAATGTCCGTAGCACCTTTGCACAGTCTGCAGCCGTGGTAGACTCCCTCCTACCACAGCTCACCTCTAAGCATCTGGATCTTTCTACCATTCATCGGGCTTCTCAGCATCTGTTTCAGCATCTGCACGGATTTGGCTCTGACTGATCTTCATCCTGCTGGCCTCACCAGGTGGATCTCACTGACTCCTCCCATACAGCTTGATGTCATCTACAGGATGACATTTGATGACATCACCTCTTAGTGATGAGCTGGCTTTGGGGATTGAAGCCTTTGCAGACAGAAGCTGGGACACTGCACACTCCAGTACTGTCTCCCACAGTTCCTGATGAATGTTATCAGTGCACTGAAGCACAGTAACAAGCAGGTCAGTGTGCATGAATGGGGCACAGAGTCAGGTTGGTCTGCCTAGTCTTAAGTGCTCTTGTACTGTCAGAATGACACGATAGCAGCCCTACGAACCAGCAGCTGAGCTTTTGTGTTGTTTCTAATGCTTTTCAGAGTTTTGCTCATGTACTGGCTCATGTGCCTCCACAGCTTCAGTAGCTCCTGTGTCGTGGAGAGGCGAGTTATCGGGCCGTGGTTTGATGGCCAGGACGGTTCAGTCCTGTGTTCGTGCCTTTAGCATTCCCCATATCTACAGACCGCTGATCACTGAACGCTTCTTAAACAGTAGACGTGGATTATGTCGGGTCCCGCTGTTGTCCCAGACTCATTGTCTCGAGAGTAGATCCTGGATGGATCTCTAGAAGCAGTTTATTCTGTCGGGACGACAGGATACGACCTGCTGGTTTGTTGGCTGCTCCAGTTTACCTGGAAGAACAGACGAGGTGGTGAGAGTCATCAGCTTCACATAAGATGAGCCTGGGACAGAGAGATCCTTCTCATCTTCCTCCTTTTCTTTACTCTGTTCATCTTCTTCGTTTTCAGGGAGCTTTGCAGGTGGTCGGGCCTTCCAATCAGAGAGAAGAGAAGAGCTGACACACGGCGGCGTATAGGGACGTTTCTGAACACGCTAAAATAACTGAAACATCAGCTTCCTCATTAACTAGTGCCTCATAGTTACACCTGACTAACGTCTGAGGACAATTAATAAAGAAACATTGCAAAATGATCTGGCTAATATGTTAGAAACTGTTCTGATGTTGTTATGAGAGTGGAGCAGGACTCTTAACTGCCTCAGGAAGGTGGTTGATGGTGTGATCTGTTTCAGGAAAGGCTGCCAAAGCCCTGTAGCCACAGCTGGCCACCTCTGGATCCTGTTACAACACAAAGGTGCAGACACATGTTTCTGTTTCCTACAAGAGGATGAAACTTATGTGACATCACAGCATATTTGTGCATGTAGGAGTCATCATGTCAGCTGTGTGTGGATACAGTATATACAGACCTCGCTCAGAGCATAAGTCCAGAGAATGCTGACCACCTCTTCTTTTAATTTCTAATGACAAAAATAAGAAGTCATTTTAATGCACACACACACACACACACACACACTCACACACACACACACACACACACTCACACACACAGACACACACACACACAGACACACACACACACACACCCACACACACACACACACACACACACACAGACAAACACACACACACACACACACACACACACACACACACACACACACACACACAGACGAACACACACACACACACACACACACACACACACACACACACAGACACACACACACACACACAGACACACACACACACACACACACACACACACACACACACACACACTAGAATCAACAGAGTTTTCCAACCTTTTCTTATGTTTTCTGCAGACTTTCTTTCAGCCAAATCGCTGCACTGACCTAAAGCACGATCTGCACGACATTTCCTTTAAACACAGTGAAGGTGGACGCCGCTCTTAATGAAACCCAGAATTAGCTTTCATGTATATGAAAGTTGCTGCTGTGCTCTGGATCTTTGGCATTTTGCATGAAGCGATTTTCTCTAAGCTTCAGTTCACACAGCAGAGAAGTTTGTGTCTGACTCAGTGACTGCAAGGTGCTGCACAGGTCCTGTGGCTGCAACCCAAAAGCATCCCTATCAGGCGTCCTGTGCTAATACGCCATGTTTGGTTTTGGCCTTTGGTCTTGTGTTTGTTTAGATGCCACTTTGCAAACCTAAGCTGTACTGCCATATCATTGTTAGAGAGGAGGAGAGCTTTCCAACAAGCAGCACTGCATGGTCTAGGATTCATCTGCTGGGACGGCCTCTGCTGCTGTGTTGAATCCTCCAGAGCAACAAATTACCAAAACGTCTGTTTTTAAAAAGAGGCTCACACTCGCTGATCCATTTATTAGTTACTGTGAAGTCCGAGCAGAGCAGGACTCTGAGGACTGGACCCTCACACGTCTGTACTTTGTGCTTCTACACAACTTTACATTGATGTGCTAACTTTAGCTACCAAACACAGTGACGTAGAGATGTGACTCTACAGTGAGGTGATACAAACAGCTGGTGAGAGTCCTGTTTACAGACAGAACCACAGAGAAAAACAGAACCTGGTGGAGTTCCTGTGTCACTCTGTTAGCTCCTCAACACAGAGGAACATGAACGTTACGACGCACCTCGTACTGCTCTGATTTAACTGTGAGCTGAGGCACCAGAGCCAAAAGCTCAGCGATGGCTTGAACCACCTCTGGCTGTGAGTGACAGCTGAGCTCAGGCCAAACAGTTCTCCATGCTGAGATAATATCCACCACCTGAGAAAGAAACATTTCTTTTAAGACCAGAACTTTGGAAAAGATTCAAAAGTTATGATGCAGAAAAAAGATGATTCCTGAATTTAAAGAGACAAATGGAGACAGACGAGGTACCTCTGCTCGACACAGCTCCTGTAGTCCCTGCAGGACGAGAGCAGCCGGGGTTGCCAGGTCTGGTCTGTTGCACTGTTTTAAAGTGAGTGAAATGGCAGCCACCATGTCCCCTGCATGCTGGTAAGGCCTGGTTAACACACACATCAGCGTGGACAAAGTGGAAAATGTGTTTCTTCTCATTTTGTTACCATTTTTATTAAAAAGCGTTAAAAGTGCCAGGACACGTGTAAGTAAGTAAATGCCAAACACAGCTTCTTATCATTGCAAACTCTTCTGGCTGCAAATGTTTCACAATAAAAGCAAACGTAAGCATTTGTGAAAACAAGAAACAGCTCAATGATTTGCTAAATTTGTGCTGTAGCATCCATCCAGAGGGTTTCCCAGGTTTTCACTAATGCTAACAAAGCTGCATGTACATGTTAGCAGGTGTAACAGGCCCCGGGACGATGAGCAGTGTGCACCAGCTGGTTAGAACAAAGGAAATAATCAAATAAAATCATCGTTTGATTTCATCAACACACATAAAGGCCAGTTCACAAACACTGACAAGCATTAGCTCACAGCTAACATGTAAAGGACGTGTGCAGGAGCCTGGATGCAGTTTGTGGAGTTTATATGATCAACATAGTTTTTGGGTTGAAGGTTAAAACTATAAAGTTATGGCTCACTTGCTTAGAGTTGTATTATATGGGAAGCAATGCTTACAGACTGACATAATAATAGTTTGATTTCTTTTGCTTCAAATGTATGCTTTTATTTTGATAGTCTGGCAGAGACAGGAAGTTAGCTGCCTCTCAGTCTCTCTGTTTGAACTGAACTTTGTAAGACTTTGATCCTTCTGGATTCAGTCACGTGTAGCTGCTCTGAAAGATTTAAAACTGGACTCCTGCTGATTTTTGGAGAAACAGGGACTCAGTGGAGCGTCGAGCTGAGGCTTCATTCACTGCAAAGCTACAAAGTGCATTCATTTATCTTAACAAGCAAAGTTGATGTGACTGAAAAAACAAAGATTTTTCTGAACTTTTATCAGCTTGTTGAGCAGAAACATCTGTGAAGAGTCCAGTCAGTGATTATTACTCATCAGAAGGGAAGATGAAGAGTCCTGGTGTTGGAAGCTCACACTGTCTGCACTGTGCATGCAAAGTCCACTGAATGAATGAACCAGTGAATGCAGGAAGTGCCCACTGTTTCTGTAAGTATGGGAGGACCCACCTCTCTCTGCAGATGTCCCTGACACAGGCGGCCCTGGCCAGGATCTGCTCCCACTGGGCGTCCCTCCCCAGCACCACCCTGCTGTCCTGCTGGCTCATTAGACGCTGCAGCTCTGGGTAGACCCGGTCCTTACAGACATGACCAAAGCAGCACACAATCAAAGACAAACAGAAGCTTTGAACACGTGAATATGACATTTATAGTAATGCGTTATTACTGCAAACCTGTTTCTTCCACAGAGCGGTCATGAGGCGCAGTCCCACTGCTCTCAGCTTGGGGGAGCCGGCCAGCATGTGCAGACTGTGCAGCACGATCGGGAAGCAAAGCTGGAATATTACAGCACATATGATCAGAGCCAAGTTTACAAGAGAAACACACGGTTACAGCTGAAGAAGGCAGATGTTAGACGATGACTGCTGGTTTGGAGAGTCCAGCTCACTGATAGAGTGCTTTATACTACAGAGCACTGCATCTATCCCACACAGAGGCTGCTGTGGTCCAATCCCAGCTCCTACCAACTGGGTACAAGAAACACTGTCCGTGTTCATCTCAGTTATTCACTGTTATTGGTGGATTGTGCTCACATGCTGGTATTTGGGACACGCGGGTCACTGGTTTTTAAACTCTAGAAGCCTCCTGGATGAAGAAAAGCTCCTCAGACTACATGACCTGGATGACCCCACAGATAAAAGCTCATCTGTGTGTATGATGGACTAAAACACACTGTGAGCGCTCAGATGAAGTAGAAAGGTGCTGCTGATGTTCCAGCCCCGTCTCCAGACGCTCACAGTCAGTACAGGTTCTTCTTAGTCGTGCTGCGTACCTTATGAGTGCCGAGGTTTGGCAGGCTTGTGAGAACAGCGTGAGCCAGGACGGGACTCTTTTCTTTGGTCAGTTTGAACAAAAGAAGCAGCACGAGGGGCGGGACCTGCAGAGGGAAACGCCCACATCAGCAAACACACCAACCAAACATTAGGGGTACAATGAAACAATGAGGGGTAAACTTCACACTTCATCTGCAGCTAGTGACTCCAACACAAGTCCAGAGGGAAGTCTGTCCCCTTAGAGCACTCCCTAACCTCTCCCTTTATACGGCAGCAGATTAGCAGCAATCACACAGCAGTGACAGCTTTTATCTTCCTGCTGATCTGAACCATTTCAAAGTCATGTGTTGGTGCCAAAACACCAGGTTATCAACATGTGTTTACTGCTCTTAGAAAGACAAACACGAGCTAGCTGCCTTACATACAACATATCTACATGTCAGAGGGAACAACATGCATTACTTTATATTCAGGCCACAGATTTAAGAGAACCAGTTGTGTGGGTTATCTACCTGGCAGGGGTCGGCAGCAGCGACAGCCTGGCTTGCTTTCAAAGCCAGCTGGCAGATGTTTTCCTGACCCATGATGATGAGATAAGTCACAATCAGGACAAGAGAGGAGGACAGGCGCTGGCTGGACGACAGGGCGGAGCTGACCGCCAACAGCCAATCGGTCGCTGCTGCTGGATTGTTGGCCACTTTGCGCAGTACCGACAAAGACACGCTGAGCTCACTATACCAGGAACTCAGAGACAGAGGCAGTGATGGGGCCGGCTGAGGGAGACAGATTCATGAAAAACAAATGAGAAAGAACAAAGAGCAAAGCTACAGATGCACCGTGAATGTTAATGAAGTGTAATTTAAGGATCAAGCAAAGCATCCCAGAGGAACAACACTCCAGAGACTGGATGCTGACCCTGAAGAAGAGGCAGTAAAGACAGCCCTGTTGCTATGACACTGAGAGGGAAACAGTATTTTTGGATGGATGTCGTCTGTGCTCTAATGCTCTGTCCACTCACCACCTAACACCTACCTGCACTATTGTAACAGTGTTTGAACTACGTGGCTACACCTCAAAGAAAGACTCCAAAAACTGAATGTGAGAAACAGGCCTGAGGTTACCTGCTAGGCTACCTGCTAGGTTACCTGTTGGGCTACCTGTTGGGTTACCTGCTAGGCTACCTGTTGGGCTACTTGTTGGGTTACCTGTTGGGTTACCTGCTGGGCTACCTGCTAGGCTACCTGCTGGGCTACCTGTTGGGTTACTTGCTGGGCTACCTGCTAGGCTACCTGCTGGGTTACCTGTTGGGTTACCTCCTGGGTTACCTGTTGGGTTAGCTCCTGGGTTACCTGTTGGGCTACCTGTTGGGCTACCTGTTGGGTTACCTGCTGGGCTACCTGCTAGGCTACCTGCTGGGTTACCTGTTGGGTTACCTCCTGGGTTACCTGTTGGGCTACCTGCTAGGCTACCTGCTGGGTTACCTGTTGGGTTACCTGTTGGGCTACCTGTTGGGCTACTTGTTGGGTTACCTGTTGGGCTACCTGCTAGGCTACCTGCTAGGCTACCTTTTGGGCTACCTGTTGGGCTACTTGTTGGGTTACCTGTTGGGCTACCTGCTAGGCTACCTGCTAGGCTACCTTTTGGGCTACCTGTTGGGTTATCTGCTGGGTTACCTGCTAGGCTACCTGTTGGGCTACCTGTTGGGTTACCTCCTGGGTTACCTGCTGGGTTACCTGCTAGGCTACCTGTTGGGCTACCTGCTAGGCTACCTGCTCTGTTACCTGCTGGGTTACCTGCTGGGCTACCTGCTGGGCTAACTGCTGGGTTACCTGCTGGGTTACCTGCTAGGCTACCTGTTGGGCTACCTGTTGGGTTACCTCCTGGGTTACCTGCTAGGCTACCTGTTGGGCTACCTGCTAGGTTACCTGCTCTGTTACCTGCTGGGCTAACTGCTGGGCTACCTGCTGGGCTAACTGCTGGGTTACCTGCTGGGTTACCTGCTAGGCTAACTGCTGGGTTACCTGCTGGGTTACCTGCTAGGCTACCTGCTAGGCTAACTGCTGGGTTACCTGCTGGGTTACCTGCTAGGCTACCTGCTGGGTTACCTGCTAGGCTAACTGCTGGGTTACCTGCTGGGTTACTTGCTAGGCTACCTGCTAGGCTAACTGCTGGGTTACCTGCTAGGCTACCTGCTAGGCTACCTGCTGCGTTACCTGCTGGGTTACCTGTTGGGCTAACTGCTGGGTTACCTGCTAGGCTACCTGCTAGGCTACCTGCTGGGTTACCTGCTAGGCTACCTGCTGGGTTACCTGCTAGGCTAACTGCTGGGTTACCTGCTGGGTTACTTGCTAGGCTACCTGCTAGGCTAACTGCTGGGTTACCTGCTAGGCTACCTGCTAGGCTACCTGCTGCGTTACCTGCTGGGTTACCTGTTGGGCTAACTGCTGGGTTACCTGCTAGGCTACCTGCTAGGCTACCTGCTAGGCTACCTGCTAGGCTACCTGTTGGGTTACCTGTTGGGCTAACTGCTGGGTTACCTGCTAGGCTACCTGCTAGACTACCTGCTGGGCTACCTGCTAGGCTACCTGCTGGGCTACCTGCTGGGGTTTATCTGCGGGCCTGCTAACTCTGTGCAGCAGGCTGTGAGCCAGCCTGTGGTTGGTGCTGTGTGTGTTCTGGTCAGACAGCGGCTCAGTGAGACCCAAGCAGGACAGGAGCTGCAACACGGGGAGAATCAGGACCGGACTCAACCAGGGCGACGCCTCCGCTTCTTCAGGGACCAAACTCAGTGCTGTGTTAAGAGAAAGAATATCTCACGTAGGACACAAAGCTCTGTGAGGTTCCAACCATGACCTGCACACACAACCTAGTTTTGTTCCCACTAATTCTTTCACTGCTTCAAAGTCTCTTAAAGGAAGCTAAAGCCAGCAGAGCTTTGTCCAAAATAATCACTTTACCAAGTCTGAGAAGGCTGGTCAGCTGATCTGAAGGGGCTTCCAACAAGAGCAAGGCCACGCCCATCATCAGCTCATCCAACAGCAACTCCTGCAGAAAACAAACAGCGATGCCAACAGGTCAATACAGGCCGCAGAGGCCCGAGGGCTCACACATTACAGCACTGACAAGGTTACAATGGGGGACATTTGACCCACATGTGTAAACCTCTATAGGCCAGAAGGCATCTTGTTCCATGTACTGACATCACCAGCAGACTGACAGCTAATAAATAAGTCAGCATGTTTGGTTTTGTAGGCGTGGACAGGATCGATGGTCAGGCTTCCTCTCAGAGAGGCTCCAACTGCAGGATGTGAATGATGTTAATAAGGTGAAACGTGTAAACAGAATCGGTCCCAGCATGGAGACAGTGTGTGAAGAAGACTCTGTATTTACATGAACCAATCACCACTGCAGAGCAGTTCATTTAATCCCCACGTAAGAAGATCTGTGTAACCGTCACTACAGCTGTTTCTGTGATGAAGTTTCAGTCAGCTTTAATCAGCTGTTTGGATGAGATGCAGCGCAGAGACCAACAAGTGCTCAGCATCACTGGGAACAAACCACTTCAGGTGACCCATCATGGAGCTCATCCAGAGGATCAGAGCAGCGATCAAAGCAAAGGGTGACGAATCTAAAACATGTGCTGAGTTACTTCCTTCCACACGTGTTCATAGTTCTGATGGCTTCAGTGAGATTTAGTCTAAAGTAATTTTTCACACTAATTCTGGTCACACAGCGTCTCCAACACTGCTTTCTTTAATGTGACTGTAGCCTGAGGGTGCACAGCCTGACTCCATCACACAAGTGAGTGTAAACAAACCTGATGACAGCCATGACGTTACGTCACGTTAACCAGCACAGCAGCGCGGCTTCTTTATCTTTGCTGGTGTCTGATTGTCTACAAACAGCGATCACCTGACAGGCTGGAACAAGCTGCTGCATTAAGCCGATTATTGGTCTGCAGTCTCCGTTGAACTCGAGGCATCGCCGACACGCACACAGCAGCTGCAGAGCCAGCGCCGCTTTCTCTGGTTTCCACTGGTCTCCAGAGGTCCCAGTTAGATCTTGGAGCAGAGCGCCCACAAACGCACACAGCTCCAGGACTGCCTCCACGCTGTCCACCTGCAGGACAGAGAGGAGAGGCTGACATAGCTCCATCCTGCTCTCTGTATTAGTTACTTCCTGTCAATCTGAGCGTATGCAAATAAGAGAGACACATTTAAATGAACGATGGTGTAACATACAGAGTGGAAACATGTTGACGTGTCTTTGTACAGTTACCTAACATAACTTCAGTGTGTTACCTGCATGTGTGGAACCAGCTGACAAAGACAGAGCAGCAGCCTGTCAGACACTGGGGACAGCGTTTCCTGCTCCTTGTTCTGGGGGGCGGACCTGGATCCTCCCTGAATGGGCAGCATCACCCTAAGAAGACTCTGTCGAAGGAGCGCGTGCTCGGGTTGCCTGTGAGGTTGGCAGTATAGGTACCGAAGGAAGGGGGCCAGCATGGTGATATAAGCCTCTTTATCTCTGTAACGTACACACAGACTGGAGTCATAAGAATCTCTGAGAATAGATCATCTCATAATGTCCAGTTGTCTTCAAAGTAGTGTACAACATAACAGCTACGATAGGAACCAGTAAGACTTACCTGTCAACAGCTTTCTGGATAAAGTCATCGATCTCGAACAGCAGAGCCGGCCAGCAGTCCACTCTGTTCTCCAGGGCTGTGACGTACGGGTGAGGGCTGCTCCTGCAATGGACGGGTCAGTGTCCCAGCTCTGATTCAAGTTATGCTCCCAACAAACCACTGAGTCAGTCTATTACAACGAAGACAAACTAAGAAGGCCTCAATCCACACAAGACCTGTTGCCTTCCTTCTCTCACCCCAACCAATCACAGCAGATGGCCCCGCCCCTCCCTGAGCCTGCCAGAGGTTTCTTCCTGTTAAAAGGGAGTTTTTCCTTCCCACTGTCGCCAAAGTGCTGCTCATAGGGGGTCATATGATTGTTGGGTTTTTCTCTGTGTTATTATAGGATATACTGTACAATATAAAGCACCTTGAGGCGACTGTTGTTGTGATTTGTTGCTGTATGAATAAAACTGAATTACAAGTGAGTGTCAAGGAGCAGCAGGTTGAAACGCTGGAGTTGGAGTTGCTAGATGGGGTACCCACCTCACCCAGCAACTCTAAAAATTACTCTAAACAACTGTTAGTCACATGTGAACAAATGACTATCGGCACCTGTTCCCACCATGACGGCACAGGGAAGCAACCGTCTTGTCCACCAGGGAAAACTTCTAAATGCTGCCATCAAATCAGGGAGATACAAACGTACCCATTCCCTGTCTGCCACCTCTCACTCTTTACATGTGTCAGTATTTTTCTACCTCATGCACCAGTTTGGGATTCTCATGCTCCAAGAGCCAGTTTATAGCTGGGACTGAAGCACCAGGGCCTTTGACTGCCACCAGACAGAGCACCGGACCCCTACGGCACTTCAAGTGGGTGGTGGACCAGTGCTGCTTCTTTGGACTAGCAGTAAGCTACAAGCTATATGTAGCTTGATAGATTACACAAGACAATATGTTTGAACATCTCTAGATATTAGACATGAGATACTTACCTGATAGAATACGGACAGGTGAAGTGTCCATCGCTCTGGTCAGCCTGCATCTCCAACAATCGCCGAATGACTTTTATCAACCCTTGAGTGTGTCTGTTGGACATCAGAGTCAGAATAACTGAAAAAACTAACAGTGTGAGCGTTTTCATTGCTTCAAATGTTTTCAAATAGTTACATTATGCTGCACAACTAGGTTAGCGTCCAGATTAGAGAGCATCCAGCTCTGAACTGTGGAACAGTGACCTTTAACATTTTCATGTTTCCAGTTTGAACTTTCAAAGCTATTTTCTTTACTTCACATGAGCCCTGATGGAGAGCAATGACATCGTGGATTTATCCTCAGCACAGACTAAGCTGTGACCTCCATGTGTCTAACTCAGTTTGTAGACTGTCAGTCGGGTTCCTGCACTGGAAGCATTGACTCCATGTTACACACTGGTAGCTGGAAAAGAAGGAGACTGGACTTGATTAAGTTTTAAAGATGTTTCACTTCTTATACAAGGTGGAGAGACCCACATATTTAAACCCTACAGGGCGTTTCCCTCCTTGGAGATGGTCATCGAGCTATTTGTCATGTGCGTCATCACATGAGTATAAACAAAAGCGTAGGTCATTGTCAACACCAAGGGTTAAGGGTTGAACCACTATGAGACCTTTCTGCGACCCATCATGTGACCTTTGAGGTCACCTGAGGCGAGGTGTGAGTGGGCCTTTAAAGGGATTTAAAGACTGAATTTGTAGGTGACGATGGCCAGTAACAGTGGACATACACGGCCTTCTTCATCCCTCTTCTCAGTTCACAGTGTTAGCATTCTCATGCTAAAGAGAGCCTTCTTTGTCCTGCTGATACACAACCTCGTCCTGCTGAGGTCTATCTTTCATGTTGTGCCTTTGTGCAGCGGCTGTAACGCTGCATGGATGCAGGTTACAGAGCCTCTATCAGACTCATTGACAAACAGCTGAGCTGAGCTTTCTGAGGCAGGATCGTGGCGTCCAATAACTGCGCGTTGCATACCTTGCAGAAGGCAGGAGGTTGAGGACACCATTGAGGATGTAGTCCAGGTCTGCATGGCCCTGGTCCACCAATAACACCAAGGTGTCACAGCACGCTGAACACACCACAGCACAGTCACTGCAGCACTGCTGCCACAAAGCTTCCAGTGCTGGGCCCTGAACAACAACAGTGATGCAGTCAGTGTTTCAGAAGTTTAACAAAACGATCTGTGCCATTTCCACACATGCACTGAAGCCCTGAATGAAAACGGACAAAGACAGAGGTGCACGTGAGAATGCAATCTGTCCCACTCAGTTCAGCCACTCGGGTCAGCACTGATTCAATCCCAACAAGGTTTGATTCAATTTGGACTCAGACAGTCAGAAATATTATAACTATGATCGTTTATCAGTGCATATCCATATTTTATATCTGTGTATAAAAACAAAGCTGACACTGTGAGATCAGAGGTGTCAGCCTCACAGCAGATGTGTCAAAGTCACTGAGGATAAAACACAGGACCACATGAAGCAGATGTTCCTGCTCTTTTATACTTCATGTAACTAAAGAAATGATCATATGTGACTCTTACAGGAACTCACCTGAGCACAGGACCAGGTGATTTGCCCATTTGACCCTTTTTCCTTTAAGACAGCTGCAACAAGACTTCTCACCGTCTACAACACAAGAAAATCACACTTCTGTACCATTATTCACAATAACAAAGAGAGGAAGAGAAACCAACACTACAGAGTGAATGAATGAATGAATGAATGAGTGAATGAATGAATGAATGAATGAATGGATGAATGAGTGAATGAATGAATGAATGAATGAATGAATGAATGGATGAGTGGATGGATGGATGAATGAATGAGTGAATGAATGAATGAATGAATGAGTGAATGGATGGATGAATGAATGAGTGAATGAATGAATGAATGAGTGAATGGATGGATGAATGAATGAGTGAATGAATGAATGAATGAATGAATGAATGAATGGATGAATGAATGAGTGAATGAGTGAGTGAGTGAGTGAGTGAGTGGATGGGTGGGTGGGTGGGTGAGTGAGTGGATGGGTGAGTGAGTGAGTGAGTGAGTGAGTGAGTGAGTGAATGAATGAATGAATGAATGAGTGAGTGAGTGAGTGGGTGAGTGAGTGAATGAATGAATGAGTGAGTGAGTGAGTGGATGGGTGGGTGGGTGGGTGAGTGGGTGAGTGAGTGAGTGAATGAATGAATGGATGGGTGGGTGGGTGAGTGAGTGAATGAATGAATGAATGAATGAATGAACGAACGGACGGACGGACAGACGGACGGACGGACGGACGAACGAACGAACGAACGAGTGAATGAATGAATGAATGAATGAATGAATGAATGAACGAGTGAATGAATGAATGAATGAATGAATGAATGAACGATTGAATGAGTGAATGAATGAATGAATGAGTGAATGAATGAATGAATGAATGAATGAGTGAATGAATGAATGAATGAATGAATGTGCCTACAGGGACCTGAGTCTGTGTGTGTTCAGTAAAACCTGCCTCTCCTCTACATAAACATATTAAACACACGAGTGTGAGTGACTCAGAAACCCTCGTGGTTGCCAACAAACATACAAAGTAACTCTGTGTCTTGGATCTTGTTACACTGTAAACTCACCTCATGTCTCTTTAAAATCCTCCAACAGCTGCACACATGTATCAGTGCACCTTACAGTCATGTTACTCTATCAAATAGTTACGTTACTCTTTACTCTGTCTTATCAGGAGACTTTTTTATGAGTATTGCTGAATTCCTGTTAATGGTAGAGATTTTCTGCCTGTGTGAGCTGCTACTTAGTTGACCTCTATCATTAACAAATCACTCGTACCTGTGGAATCAGACAAGGGAAGGATCATTGGTATCATTTGGATGGGAGGAGTCACAGAGCAGAGTCCGCCTCTTACCTGGGCTTGTATGACGGGGCAGGGGAACTCGAGCCGCGTCTTTAAACTCTCCATCATGTCACTGGATCATACCTGTGAACATCCAGAATCTCCATTAGAACAAGAGAAGGAGGTTTGATCAAAGTAAAGACAGCTCTCCTGTTAAACTACAGATGATCACATATCAGGGAAATCAGACTTTAGCTCAGGGATGTGACATCGAACCCCTGACTGATCCAAACAGGTTATTCTTCCTCTCAAACAAACATTCCCAAATGTTTGTCCCAAACAAAGGAAACCAAGATTACCCTTCAGCCATCCACCCACTAACTAAACAACACTTTAGGTTTTCTTACATATTTTAATATGAATTTATGCTTCTTGATGTTATGCAAACTGAATATTTTGCACAAATAGAAATTCTCTTTGAGTTGGACTGAATGAATTTCACTAACCTGATAATAATATTGATAATAATAACAATTATTTATTACATATACTAAACAATAAGGGGATGAGCAGCATCAGTAAACACATATTGCTTTTGAATAGGGGAGAGCGGGGTAAGTTGTCACACGGGTAAGTTGTCACACTGTTCATAACTCCAACACTAGAGGCTCTATCTCAAAAATGAAATAGCCACTTTGTGTGACTTCTTCTTCTATAGTCAACCTCCTGTTCACATGTGGTCAAGACTGCTCTAATGTGAGGTGAGCACATCTTTTTTATTTTTTTGACCTAAAAGGAAAAATAAATCACTTTAAATTTTCTTCAGTACAACTTTGTTAGGTATAGATGTTACAAATTATTATTTTACACAAAATAGAGGAGACATTAACGTGTCTTTTGATACTTTAGCTGATGTGCTATGTTGAGCTAACCCTGACATTTAGCCAAAATTAGCATAAATGTCATTTTGGGGCAAGTTGTCTCATTAACTTTGGGGCAAGTCGTCACATGTGACAACTTGCCCCAGTACAAATAAATGCTCCAAAAAATTGTGATATTGTAATTCATTTGTATTTGTAATAAGGTTTTTGAAGAAAGGAAGGAGAGGCAGGAATTAAGGAAGGAAGGAAGAAAGTAAGATGGTTCGAAGTTATCAACGAAAGACAGAGCGTGGCAGAACACCACCTGACATTATGTTAAAGGCAGTCAGGCAGGTAAAGATGCAGAACAAATCAATCAGAAGTAGAGCAAAGGATTTTGACATAAATTACCGTACTCTAACTCGGTATTGTCAAAAGATTACCAGAGAAGAAATTGAAAGTCAGACAGCCATGCCAACAACAATGGTTGGTTATACAACGCCAAGGAAGATTTTTTCCCCTGATTTGGAAAAGCAGCTTGTTGAGTATATTACTAGGTCAGCTGACATTTATTTTGGTCTGTCACCAAGTGAGGTCAGAAAGCTTGCCTACCAGTTTGCTGTGGCACACGAACTGAAGTTTGTGCCTTTGTGGGCAGAAAAAGAAAAGGCCAGCAAAGAGTGGTTTACAGGCTTTTTAAAGCGGCATACAACATTGTCACTGAGAAAGCCAGAAGCAACTAGCCTTGCCAGGGCAAGTAGCTTCAACAGAGAGAATGTCAATGCTTTCTTTGACAACTTAGAGAAAGTGTTATGAAAATATGAGTTTGGACCAGAAGACATTTGGAATGTTGATGAAACTGGGGTCACCACTGTACATAAACCAGACAAAGTGTTGGCCAGACGTGGATTCAAACAAGTAGGGTCATTGACCTCTGCTGAAAGGGGAACCCTTGTCACACTGGCCTGTGCTGTCTCAGCCATAGGGAATAGTTTACCTCCATACTTTATTTTCCCGCGTGTCCACTTCCGTGACCATTTCCTGATCAACGGGCCACCCGGCAGCAAAGGAGGGGCAAATTCCTCTGGATGGATGAAAGACACACACTTTGTTGACTTCCTGCAACATTTCAATGAACATACAAAGTGTTCAAAGGAGAAGCCCTGTTTACTCCTTTTGGACAACCACGAGTCTCATCTGTCCATTGATGGACTCAATTATGCCAAAGAAAATGGCATAATCATGCTGTCATTCCCACCCCACTGCTCACATCGGCTCCAACCATTAGACAGGTCTGTCTAGGGGCCACTAAAGAGGCACATCAACAGCACGTGTGATGCCTGGATGAGGAACAACCCTGGGAAGACAATGTCTATTTATGACATTCCTGGGATTGTGGCAATTGCATATCCTCTGGCTGCAACCCCATTGAACATTCAGGCTGGTTTTAGGGTGGCTGGGATTCAACCTTACAACAGAAATGTATTTCTGGAAGCCGAGTTTGCACCATCCTACGTCACAGATCGCCCTATTCCGGACCCTGCCCTGCCAGGACCCAGCACCAACTCTGCACTGCCAGGCCCCAGCACCAACTCTGAACTGCCAAGCTCCAGCACCATCTCTATCACGAGCTCACCCTTACCCAGCACTGCAATTACTGACAGCGGACTACCAACTCCAGAGGACATCCGGCCATATCCAAAAGCTGGCCGCCGAAAACCATCCAGCAAAGGAAGAAAACGCAAATTAGCAATCCTAACCGACACGCCAGTGAAGCAGCAGCTAGAAAAAGAAAAGAATAAGGCTGAATCAAGCAAAAAGCTGTTTCAAAAGAGAGGGACGCGAGGGGGGAAAACATCTGGACCTATGAAGAACAACGCAGTTAAAAGAAGAAAAGTAATTCAAGAGTCATCATCAGATGATGAAGAGTGCTTCTGCCTTGTCTGTGTGGAGCCATTTTCAAACAGTCGTCCAAAAGAGACCTGGGTAAAATGCGTAAAATGCAACAAATGGGCCCATGATGCTTGCACCTCAGGCCAGGCAATTTATGTGTGCCAGAATTGTGACTCTGAAGTTGAGTCTGATTAATCAGAAATAGGGCATCTGTTTTGTTCAGAGGATAAACATGTTAAGTAAAGCAAGTTATTTGCAGCATTCCATTCAGTTATGATGGATTTATGTGCAAGCCAGAGAACATTTGAGTTTAAAGTTCAAACTAAAGTTTTCTTTCTACTTAATGTTTTGATTAAAATGTGTATTGGATTGAAATAATTGTTTTTTTCCAAATTCTCTTGGCATAATTGTTCAAATTTCCAGTTTTGGTTTGAATTTAACAATTAAAATCAATAATCACAATTAAGTATTTGTGTTCTTATTTTAAGATAATCTAGTGTGACAACTTACCTGCCGATGGGGCAAATTGTCACAAGTGCACATTCTCCATTCAACAGTCTACAACTCTGTAATGAGATAAGATATGAAAATGTAATGAATACATCATATGTGCCCGAGACTTCCTTCTTTCATTTGGTGAAACATTTATTACGTTGTGATGTATGGTGCTCAGTAAAAGTTAGTCAGTGTGAAAAGTGTGACAACTTACCCCGCTCTCCCCTACTATTAATATACTAACACAGTAACCCAACCCCCTCCCCAAACACACCCAGTCCCACCCACCTGCTGTTACCATAACGATAAGCCAGGCTGTACTGTCCACCTGCTACCAGCAGCCTGTTTACTGGCTCCCAAAAACAGGAACAGGTAAGTCAGCACCTGTTCATCTGATCAACAGCTTATTTACTACAATATGTAGAACAGAGTTACTGACCAGTCAGAGCAGCATGACAGTGCACACACACACACACACACACACACACACACATGCACACACACACACACGCGTCACTGCACTTGAAATCTGAACACTTGAAAACGTGTCACCAACATGAAGAAGACATTTCAACAGCATAAAGAAAGCCTTCATTATATTTTAGATGATGCTGAAAATAAGCTCAGTCCTGTTTCATGGCTGTGAATGGTTTGAAAGTCTGAAACCAAACAGTGCCAGCGGTTTCTACAGGATGTTGCCTATACAGCAAACAATACAGGCTGTGCTGTAATGCTAGGTCTGCACTAGCAATACAAGCCAGAACAATGCATGAGCACGATGCTTTAGAAATGACACCACGGAGGCTTTGCTGTGCAACACTCAGACTGCACCAGCCCGACGGGCCTGACGGGCCGCGGCTTTTTGGGAGCGCACTCAGCGGCACAGTGGCAGCCTGTGATTGCTGTGGTGGAGCCCTGAGGTCATCACAGTCGGGGCTTTGATGGGCAGAGCTTTGACTTTTCTGTGTAAGTACATGAGATTTATGGCAGTTACTCTTCATTTTGATATGTTCTCGTTTATTCTTGTCTTAGTTTATAGAAATGCTTTAGTCACTCTGGGGTCACCACAGCAGGAAGCTCCATTTGTTTCATATGGCAGCTTTTATTTTTAAAGCTTCTTATTTGCCTTTAACCAGTGACTTTGTCACTTCCTGAGCCAACGTGTTACCATGACACTAAGGAGGCACACTTGGAATACTGGGAATACAGAATTAGGAAAAGCTGTGGTTCTTTAAGAGTTTTAGACCTGAGGCATCATCTGCAAAGGATTTTCATCAAGGTATTAAAAACAATCTTTATATTTAAAATGAATCTGTCCAATAAATGTAGTGAGAGCATTCAAATATTTCTGAGAAATGAAAACAATACTTTTGTTAAAGCTTCAAATCTGTACTTGAATCATGATTTAAACTGTGGTTGTGAACAGGGAATAAAATGATGTAAGGAGGTGATGTTGCTCTACTTTACATGAACTTACATGACGTGTACATTGTTGTTTCTAAATGCATTCTGCTAAACTATTTTAGTACTGTGGCAGTGTGTTGTCATGTGTATCTATTAATAAGTGTTCAAACAGAGATGCTAACAGTGCCTGATTACGTTATCTTATATAACAAATACGTAGCTTTCAAAGAGAACACATGGTGATAGATGATGAAGTCTCCCAGCAGCCCTCCTACTGCAGTGTTACTGGGATACGCTCAGAGACACCTGATCCAGTTCTAACAATAAGCTTTAGAGAAAAAACACAAACACTAAATGGGGAGTCTCATGAATCCAAGCTGGGAGCTGGTCCACAGGAGATGGGCCACTGAGAGACAGCTGAAGGCACTGCTGAAGGCACTGCCTCCTATTCTACCTAGCAACAACAAATAAGGCTGCAGTCTGAGGAGGGAGTGCTCTATCAGTATAACTTTGTACTACAAGCTTTTTAAGAGACGACAGAGGCTGATTATTCGAGACCTCGTCTGTCAGAAGGAGGATTTTAAATCTTGGATTTAACAGGGAGTCAGTGAAGAGGAGCTAATATGTGACAAACATGCTCTCTTTCTACTTCCTGTTGGTACTCGTGCTGCAGCGTTTCAGGTTAACTGGAGGCTTCGAGGCTTTTCACGGCACTTGTCTGATAACACTGACTCACAATCGTGCAGCTAGAATCACTCTCAGCTTAGTTCACAGACCTACATGGTTGTTTGTGCACACTGAATGATATATTCTGCTCAAAGACTCCTCACAGCTTCACTGGAGCCACGATGATGCTGTTTCTAAGAGTTTTAGGGCCGAGCACAACAGCCTCTGTCTGGATTTAGAAGCAGGAAATTAGAGGTCACCAGGTCTTTTAGGTCTCTGTGATCAACCAAATCACAACAACAGTCACTTGAAGGCACAGACCACGAAGTACAGAGAAAATCCCACCAACCGGTCAACCCCAATGAGCAAGGCCTTGGCCACAGCGGGAAGGAAAATCTCCCTTTTAGCCGAACCAGACTGGAGGACGGGCAGACGTCTGACCGACTGGTGGAGAGGGAGGGACTCACATGGTGGATACTCATCTCTCACAGACGGTGAGAGGACAAAGACAAAAGTGTCACCTCATATCAGGCGGCACCTCCAGGGCTGAAAACTGAAACCTGTGCAGAAGTGCCAAAAACTGCAATTCCCCTAACGGCCTCTGGAGGCTGCATCCAAAAGTGAGACAACCCCAGCAGCCCCCTATATGAGCACTGTTACAGTTTACAGCTGTAGCTTTTTACCAGGCCTCACCTCTGCCAATCCAAGTGACCCACCTGTGTCACACACACTGTGAAGCTAAGCAGTGTGTCACAATGAAAGCTCCTGCTTCTTCCATGGTTTATATACACATGCTGTGTGGATCTGTGTGTGAAGGAGCACAATACATTGGGACGCACACTCATTGTGTCCCAAGTGTCACTTTCAAACTATAAAAAACAAAAATAAAATCAGCAGCGTTTGCTCTGTTGGTCTCTAAAGAGGACATCAGGCTAAATACATCTACTGTTATTAAATTAGTGCGACACACCATGATGAGCTGCACTCACACTGATACAGCCACATAGTACGTGACAGCTCAAATAATTAATCAAGAATAATCCCCCAGATATATAACAATGCTCAATCTGGAAATGGCAAAGCCGACCACCCAAGACAGAGCAGCATGTTTATGAAGTGTCCCACAAGAAACTGGACACGTCAGAGAAACCAGGAGAGGAACTGTGGTGTTACATGATGAGTGGGTGAATACAGCTGTTAAGGGTCACTGAGTGAAGGATGCAACAGGAGTTAGACCTGCTCTGGTGTCTGTTTTGGAGATGGTGACAATAACTTCAAATTAAAAACTAAAACCCAGCTGGATGTGTCGTAGTGGAAAATGTTCAGTTTGTCTTTGAGAGTGACTGGAATGGACGAGGAGGGCCAGCTCAGGGTGAACCTGAGACCAGGTGACAGACCTGGATCCTCGGGACCAGGTGAGAGGAGGCAGATGAGTTGCTATGGAGACACTAAGAGGAGAAACCGGAAGAAGGAGAATGAGCTACTATCTGTGGCGTTTCCGTCAGAACCGCTGCACAGATCTACCCTGCTGGGCTTCCGTCGTGATGTTCGTGGCAGGAACACTGCATTGTTTCTTGAAACTACACCGTTAGCTGGGTGACATTAACGGCGAGATGTGTGAAAAACGCAGTTTTCCAAGTGACAAAACTTTTATTAATGAAGTGAGTGAAAATAAGGTTGATTTGTCAAAGCGGTTTACTGCGGTGCGCAGCTCGTCCTGATGTTTCCTACATTTCCCACAGGCCAAAGCGCTTCACCACGAAGCTTCCGTACACACGAGGCCATCCACAAATATCTGGTGATCGGAGGAAACTAAACTGTAAAGTCGTCCGGACACAACTATTAGCAGGTCACTGAACAGGACCTGCTAATAGCAGCTTAGCATCAACACAAGCTAATGCTAACGTGATACAGCTGACGGCAGGTTCACTGTAATAGATACGCGGCTGTAACTGTAACTGCAGCAGGCTGAGAAAGACTAACGAAGCTCAGTTAAAGTTATACATGCTGTTCAAAAAACTTTACCTCCTTCATCCAGCAAACCCGCACGGAAATACGGCGAGCAGCGAGGGCCAAAAAGGACAGGAAACCGCCTTTCTCACGCGATTACGTCAGAGACATGAACAGCACGCGCAGGCTGAGTTCATATTTTCACCACATTTAATAGAGCACTGCAATTATTATTATTGTCGTTGTTGTTTTTTCTTGTTGTTAATATTATTTTATGACAAAATGTTGACACACTGTGTGAAATGTAAATAAAATTGAATTGAATGGTTTGCAAATCTCATGAACCCATACTTTATTCATAACGCAACATAGAAAATAAATGAGCTCATTGTGAATTTGGTGGCAGCAACATCCCAAAAAGCTTGCAGCATGGCCATGTTTCCAACATCACCTCTACTTTCAACAACCGTCCATAAACACCTGGGAACTGAGGAGACTTTTGGGAGAGCATCATTTCTGTCTGATATAAGGGACAGAGCTGCTCAACAGTCCTTTCAGTTCAGGACTTGCGGTCTTCCACTACAAAACCCTGCTGTAGTGTGCAGCTTAGCAACATCCTCCTTAAACATGTAAAAGACATCATCTCCATGGGAGCACATGCTGCTCTAAAACCTGTGTATATAATTCAGTCTTGGTTCCTTTCCAAATGTGCAAGGTGCCACTTCCATAGGCACTGATCTAATGCCAACCATCAGAGATGCAGCCTTTTTAAACACTGATAACAAACTTCAGCTCAGACAAGTAAAGCGTCTCATTACAGACGATTTAAAGCCGGCGAGCCTTCAAAGTCTTGGGTCTGAGATGAGTCCGTAAGAAACCACGTCGGCCGGTCTGGAAGCACGTCGCGAGGCTCCAAATGCTCCACCAGACCGCCGACAGGTCTCGCACGCCACAGCCGCTCTATCACGTGACACATACTGCTCCTATGTGCTAAGGTCATGTGTTGGGTTACGCCATGTCGCAAGTTTTCTGAGGTGCTTTTGTGATATTTAGTAGATCGGATTACATCTTTTTTTATTTATTACTTATATACGATCCAGTAATTTAGGTCAGTATCAGACTGACGCAACGTCGGATCGGTCCATCTCTAGTTCAGATGGCTTTTAATGAGCCTTATAAAATAAACACAGTTTAAAAACATCTAGCAACTAAATCAAGGGTAGCCTGAACTTACAGTCACTGAACACAGCAAGTGTCCTGCTCTCAGACACAAAACCTGCCTTTAAAAGTTCAGAGTAATGAAATCAGCAGTTCTGATTCTATCATTTGTAGTCTCACACACTTGTGCATTTCTGTTGTTTTGGTTCACATCGGTTGATTTTCTGCTGTAAACAACTAAAGAGAACATTTTCTAAACCTTTGAGTGTCCATCAGGATCCTGTAGAAACAGCTTCCATGTCAAAGATCAATATTCTGGATTCTGTTTAGAAAGAAAAAGATTTTTAGAAAATTCTCTAAAGAATTCAACATCTGTTTTGTTTTCTACTATTTATTTATTTTTTTAAGTCACTCTAGCACAGATTTCTTTAGTCACATGTCTTTCTGTGTCTTCCATAAAAAACATTAAACATGCAAACACTCAACACAGCAACACTGAAAGCATTTGAGTGTAACTTTCATTCAAATCAAACTTTATACACAATTACAAAATGGAACAAAAGACAATCTAAACATTAAAACACTACAGCCACTGAAGAAACAAATGAAACCAATCACAATCAACATCAAAATATGATAACAGAAAAATAGAAGAAGAAGATGACAGCTCCAGCACCGCCCACGACCCTGAAAAGGATATGTGGAAGTTAATGGATGGATGGAAAAATAGAAGAGACATATCATACAATTCATATACGTTCATGTGATATCTTTGGGTTCAAAAAACCCAATAACCTTGAATCCTTCTTTTAAATTACATTTAAATTTCAGCTGGCAGCAAAGAAATGAATCAGAAATTAACCACAATTAATCTGCAGCTTCATCAATGTGATGCTGAGTTTCTGACTGAAATTATATCTAGTTTCTAAAGGATGGTTTAATTCTCCAAAGGCCACCACAAACATGACAAAGTTATTTCATCATTATAATGCACAAAAACAAAAATCAGGATGAGCCCTGCTGCTCACCAAACTTGTGTTGAAGAATAATTTGTGAATCATTTAGTTCAAAACATCAACTGACTGAATCCATGAATCTCATCATGTGTTTCTGAGTGAAAGACACAGACATGTACAGACTGACCTGTTTCTTTAACAGGTAAGACTAACTACACAGAGTCACTGACTCAGAGCAAAATAATAGTTTATCAATACTGAAACCCATTATCAAACCATCCGATGGAGCCAAGAACCCAAACCCAGGATAAAGAGGTTCAGTGAATGTGGTGTTGAAGGTGTGGAGGTGGATCAGAGAGTCAGAGGAGACTCTGTAGAAGGACAGAGTGCCAGCAGGACAGTCCACATACACTGCTGCTCTGTTAGAGACAGAGGAGGAGGAGGAGGAGGAGGAGGAGGAGATGGGTGTTTCTCTGTAATTGTGCCACACAAAGGAACCATGATCAGAACAGAAAAGACTCCAGGACTGATCATTTCTACCAAACTCACACTCATCACTCCATCCTTTCCTTTTGATTCCTCTGTAACTCACTGATATCAAAGCCCTGCTCGTCCACTCGACCTCCCAGTAACAGCGACCAGTCAGACCATCTCTACACAGCAGCTGAGGATGAACATCAAATCTGTCTGGATGATCAGGATATGACTGAACCTCCTCCACACGTGTCACCTTCCTGTTGTTGTCAAACAGTTGGAGGTCTGTGTTCACTGTGTTTGTGTCGATTGTGAGTTGACAGGAATCTGATGGAGAGAACAAACACAATCCAGCTGCAGTTATTGATCCATCATCTGTTCATTGATTGACACTTTGATGATGACTCCTGACATGATGAAGATGGTTGAATGTGTGCTGCTTTGTTTTCATGAATCCCATTAAAAACACACTTACACTTCCTCAGACCTGGTCTCAACCATCGGACTCCAGCAGGCTCCACCCTGAAAGGAGGAGGGGGGTCAGAGCAGCACAGTCAGCATGCACACATGGACATTACATGGCTCTCATACACACACTGTTACACACTGATAAAGGAACAGTCCAACATTTTGACACATAAATGTTTCAACTTCAAAGAGCAAAACTCATAATCACATCACATTTAATCTCCTTTATTAAGCACGATGTCCAGGGAGCATTGACATGTGCCACAGTCAAGGTTCAACACACTGTGACATTCATGCTGTCAGGGAGTGGCTGCATATTAAATGTAAAGACTGGGACTGGCTACAAAAACTGATCCAGTACAGGTAGAGTGCAGCAGCCAGTGCATCACATATTTTGAGCTAATGCAGCGGTCATCACACCACATACTGCTTTCTATGTAAAGGAGCCTTCATTCTCAGATTAGGGCTGTTTGTGACCATAAAGTCTGTCTCACAAGGGCAGCCACTGGTCCAGGCGAGGAGGCCTCCACAGTGGGATGTCTGAGGGTGCAGACATGGGTGAAGTTAGGACCAGGTGCCAGTGGACCTGTGTACCTCTGGAGATAGGAGTTATTGTTTCACTGCACCAAAAGCAGAGAGAAAGATGTTTATTAATAATCCTTCTAATTAATAAATGCTCTGTAGAGCAAATTTGTTGAAGGTAAACAAACATAAATGATGGAAACAGCATCAACCAATCACAATGCTGCACTCTTGCAGGAGGAGGTTGTGATTTGATGCATGTGATGAATATATTTATTTCTTATTCTCCTAACAGGAAAAATATCTTTTATTTTTGTATATTTATACTAACATAAGTGCATTTAAAGGCTCGTCATCTTGATTTATTTATTCAGAAATGATATCAAACAATAAAACAGGGAAACCCTGAATTAAATGACACAATTCTTGGTCATTGATGGTTACAGCTAACAGTGTCTCTGGGACCACTTTTGACAGCATTTGACTGAAGTGCTGGTTGGCTGCAGGGCCACCATGAAGGCTCTTTCTGGAGCTCTCCGGCTACGTCCACACTAACACGTTTTAGTTTGAAAACGCCTCGTTTTCTCTCCGTTTTGGCCTCCTGTCCACACTGAGACGGTGTTTTCCATCCATGGATGGAATGGATGGGTGTTTTTTTGTTTATTAAGTAGTAAGTAAGTAAGTATTCTGGTGCCACACACACCAGGGTAACAGGACCAGTGGTTGTTAATGCTACATCCACTTTACAGTCAAAAACACCCACTAGTCTGGGCCTAACACCCATCCAGTGACCTGGTTTCCTCCACCAGCTCCACCCCTTTGTTTCTTAATCTTTGCTTTCTGTTGGAATGATTATTTCTTATTATAATTATAATTTCAAGGTTGATCGACCAAAGTTAATTCACTTTGACTGCATTCTATTTTTCTGTTGTTTTCTACTAACTATTATCACAAAGTCCAGAAGATCAATTTGATATTTTAGACAGGATTAGGTTATCGTTTTTAAAAATGTTTATTCAATTATATTCTGAGGCCAGTTATCTGGTATAATTTTTGGAAGTCTATTAAAATAAAAATAAAATCAGATGTGTGGTCTTTTGGTTGTTGTTTTTTTCAATAAGCAGATGTTGGTGTTTCAGCAATGCAGTAACTTAAGTTTAAAAGGCTTGTTAGAAACTATGAAACACATCATACAGACTTGTGGACATTAGAAGACGACTAATAATCATCATGAATAAGACTAAAGGCAGGAAGGTGTCCTTTATAACTAATAATATTAATAGTGGTTGGCACCTCCACATTTATATCATAGTCTGTCTGCAGCTGAGACAATACAAACTCAAACTGTGGGGAGAAGATTATATCACTTCAGTTTAAATTGACCTGGAAGCGCCACATTTTCACAGACTTCTTTATTTACAGAATTTTTTACGTGCTGTATAGATTATACAGTTAGGTCCATAAATATCTGGACAGAGAGAACTTAATTTCTAATTTTGGTTCTGTACATACACTAAAATCAATTTGAAATGAAACGACTCAGATGTGTTTGAAGTGCAGACTTTCAGCTTTAATTCAGGGGGTTGAACAAAGAGATTGCAGAAAAATGTGAGGAACTAAAGCATGTTTAACACAATCCCTTCATTTCAGGGGAAATGTAGAGGAAAAATTAGAAAAATTAAATAGATTAATTAAATTAATTAAATCATAAGATTGTCAGCTGATAACCAGCTTCATGCGACCGCTTATCCTGGTCCCAGTGTTAGGGTCAGTGAATCCAGTTAACAGAAAGATATCCTGGATATACTTGACTGACTTTTTAGACTCAAGATTAATAATCATAATAAAAATTATAGTCTAACATCCAGAAATCTGTACGATGTGTTTCATTATGTCTAACAAGCCTTGCACAGTTAAAGCTAACAGTTACTACATGACTGAAACACCAACGTTATCTCTAAAACATGCATATTAGGGCTGGTATCGTCACTCATTTCTAGAATCGATTCGATCCACGATTCCATTCAATTTGATTCAATTTGAATCGGGGAAATTTTGCCTCAGACAGTCAGAAATATTATAATTCAGATCATGCATCAGTTCAGTTCAGTTCAGTTCAGTTCATTTTTATTTCAAACATTTCAAACATGAGCCTTCACAATCATTACAATATATTATTCCATTATTTGTTTGAAAAGGAGTAGGTAGAAGTATTTACTTATTTGTCCCTACCCCCTCAAGTTTTACCTCTCATTCCTTTAAATTTTTTTTTTAGTCTTAAATTAAACAAACAACATATGAAACAAAAGTAAAACAAAACAAAACATACATAAATCAAAAACAAGAAATTAGCAAGCCCCACCACAGTATAGTTTCTTTCATATGAAAAATACAGAAGGTGTATATTTGCAGATACACAAATTATGGAAAAACAAACAACCAAAACAAACAAAAAAAAAAAAACCCCAAAAAGAACCACAACACCATTACCAGCAACATTACCGTCCTGGGTTAACCCCGTTTTCTTCATTGTTATACTTATTTAAAATCAGGTTTTTATATTTTACTTTAAACTGTTTTATGTTTTTACTGTCTTTTATTTCTTCTGTTAGACTATTCCATAATTTAACTCCTGCAATTGAGATAGACATCGTTCTTAAAGTTGTTCTAGCACTTTGTATTTTTAAATTCCATTTCCCTCTTAAGTTATACCCACCTTCTCTTTCTATGAACAATTTACAGATTTCTTTTGGAAGCAATTTATTTCTTACTTTATACATTATTGGCGCTGTTTTAAGCTTCACCAAGTCTTGGAATTTAATAGCTTGCATTTTGACAAAGAGTGCATTTGTATGGTCCCTGTACCCCACATTATTTATTAATCTAATGGCCCTTTTCTGTATTACAGTTATTGTTTGTGTGTTACTTTTGTATGTATTTCCCCAGACCTCTACACAGTAGCTCATATATGGCAGTAGTAAAGCACAGTATAAAATGTGCAGTGCTTTCTGATCCAGCATATGCTTTGCTTTCCCCAGGACGGCAATGCCCCGTGCCAGTTTCCCCCGAACATAAGTAATATGTGGCTTCCAACAGAGCTTGTGGTCAATGATCACCCCAAGAAATTTTATTTCATTTACTCTTTCTAAATATACATTGTCAACACATATTTCTACTTTGATGTTTCTCTTTTGGTTTCCAAACAACATAAATTTGGTTTTATCTAGATTCAATGATAGTTTATTTATATCAAACCACTTCTTTAATATCGTTAATTCCTGTGTGATCATCTCCAAAACCTGTGGCAATTCCACACCTGAACACAGTATATTTGTGTCATCTGCAAATATTACAAACTTTAAAATCTCCGATACTCTGCAGATATCATTTAAGTACATAATAAACATTTTTGGACCCAGTACTGAACCTTGAGGTACTCCACAAGCTATATCCATCAAATTAGATTTATATTCATTTATTTGTACATATTGTTGCCTATTCCCTACATAGCTTTTTAACCATTCCAAAACCACTCCCCTAAACCCGTACTTTTCCAGTTTTTTTAATAGAATTTCATGATTAACAGTATCAAACGCCTTCTTTAGATCTAAGAAAACGCCGCGCGCATACCTCTTATTATCCATACATTCCGTTATCTTTTCCATTAAATCTATTAATGCCAAAGCTGTTGATCTGTTGCTTCTGGACCCATACTGACTCTCTGTCATTAATTCATATTTTTCCACAAAACTGTCAAAAATCTTTTTATGAAAAGTTTTTCCAGTATCTTAGAGAACTGGGAGAGTATTAACACTGGTCTATAGTTTGTAAAATGATGCCTTTCACCGGTTTTGTAAATGGGAATAACTTTAGCAACTTTCATTTTTTGTGGAAAAACCCCTTTTTGAAATGACAAGTTGAATATATATTTTAATGGTTTTACAATACTATCAATAACTGTCTTTACTGTTACCATATCAATATCATTCCAGTCTGTACTGGTTTTGTTCTTAAGTCCTCTAACTATGTCATAAATCTCTTTCTCTTCCACTGCTCTTAAAAACATTGAGCTACTATTCCTTTCAATATTTTCACCAGTGTCCCTTTTTATTCCATCAACCTTTATTTCTTCTGCCAGTTTTGGCCCTATGTTTACAAAGAATTCATTAAAGCCATTTACTATCTCTTCCATGTTATTAATACTTCTTGTCCCTTCTATAAAGTACCCAGGGTAATCATTATTCCTTGATTCATTTTTGATTATACTGTTTAATACATTCCATATATCTCTTGTGTTATCTTTATTGTGTTCTAACCTTTTAATGTAATACTCTCTTTTACAGGATCTCATTATATTAGTTAATTTATTTTTGTAAGTTTTATACTTCCTTTCAGTTTCTATTGTTCTCTTTTTTATGAATTCTCGATATAGGGTATTCTTTTTTTTGCTGGCATTTTGTAGTCCTTTAGTCATCCGTGGTCTTCCTGCATAGTTGTGTTTCCTATTGATTTCAATTACTGGGCAGTTTTTTATCAAGTAATGTGTTAAATGTTCTTAAAAATCCTTCGTAAGCTTTATTAACTTCTGTTTGTTCATATACAATATTCCAATCCTGCTTTAAAAGTTCATTTCTAAGACAATTTAATGTCTTCTCTGTTCTTATTCTTTTGTAAATAATCTTATGTCCATCATTGTTCACTTTATAATGGCAATTATAAGATGCAAAGACTAGTAAATGGTCACTTATATCATTGATTAACAGCCCACTTTTTATATTTCCTTCTATTATATTTGTAAATATATTATCTAATAGAGTTGCACAATGAGATGTTATTCTGGTCGGTCTTGTTATCAGTGGAAATAAACCCATGCTGTACATGGAATCAATAAATTCTTCTGTACTCTTATTATGATTTGGATTCGATAAGTCAATATTAAAGTCCCCACAAATAAACATTCTTTTCTGATTTATATTTGTAAATAAGTCCTCCATTTTATCTTTAAATATCTCAATCTTAGATCCTGGTGTTCTATATATACAACTGACAATTAGGTTTTTCCTTTTTTCCATACTTATTTCCACTGATAAACATTCCATCACTCCATCAATAACAGTTGTCATTCTTCCCATTCTTTCGTACTTTAGGTTTTTATCAATGTAAAGTGCCACCCCACCTCCCTTCTTATTGATCCTGTCTACATGAAGGAATTCATATCCATTTATTTTAAAGTCTTCTTCTTTTCCAGGAGTTATCCAGGTCTCCGATATGGCTATCACATTGAATGGCTGTTCAAACTGTGTTATGTAGTCGTTGATGGATTGAAAGTTTGCATATAAGCTTCAACTATTAAAGTGAACCATTGTTATACCCTGATCTACCTTGAATTCCTTTTTAAGTTGCTCCTTTGTATAATAATTGCATTCATTTGTCTTATTGTTAAAGAAATTACAATCAGGATCTATGTTGCTGTCATACATCAATGTCTTATTTTCAATATCTATATGAGTTGTTAGTTGAAAATTGTCAGACATCTGCGTTGGTTGTGCACTTGGACGGTCCCATCATATTCAGCACTGCTTTGCATTTATCAGTTATATTTTTCTAGTTCCGTCCTCTCTTTGATGACTAGAACCTTAGCCTGCTCTGGTGTTCCATTTAACTTAATGAATATTTTACAGTCTGAAGTCCAAGTTGACTGTATTTTCTTCTGTTTTCTTAATATTCTTGCTTGTCTTGCAATGTCTGCATTTTTCTTGATTAGGTGTTCATTTAAATAAACATTTGTACCTTTTAGCTTTCTTCCTTGCTTGAGCAGTTCTTTTTTCTGTTTTCTATTAACAAAACGAATGATAATGGCAGGTATTTGATTTTTGTTTTTCCACGGAAGAGGATGGCATCCCTCAATATTTTTATTGTCCATTTCGATACCTTTGCTTTTAAAGAAGGCCAGTACCTGCTCTTCCAAAGAGCGTAGCTCTTGCTCGGGTGGCTCCCCTCTCTCTGATGCAGCTACCCTTGCATATGTCTGATGCTTGGTTTCCAGTCCTGTCACTATCACATCATTTACTCTTGAATATTGTTCCAGATCTGACACCCGTCCTTCCAGCATAGCAATCTTCTTGTCCTTTTCCTCGCTCTGCCGTCTTAGTTCTTTAATATCATCCATTAAATTAAGTATCAGTTTTTGTTGTTTTGAAATTGTTGTTATTTCTTCTGACATAAAGTTTAGGGATTTCTTTATGTCCTCCAGTTCCTCCTTATTAACGGTGCTCCTCTTAGGCGGCATCTTAACGGCTTTAAGGCCCGCTGGTTGCGAACCACCTTTGAGGGTTGCCAAAACCCGGCCTGTCCTGGCAATTAACCTCGCTGTCTTCAGTACATTTCTATATTTTTATATCTATAAAAAGAAATCTGACACTTGCGAGACTTTATCAAAGGTGTGAGCATCACAGCAGATGCCTTTGTGTCAAAGTAGCTGAGGATAAAACACAGAAAAACATGAAGGTTTTCCTGGCCTGAGATTTTATACAAATATTCTGCAGTAGATCAAAAACGAAAGAAAACCATTAATGAACATTTGAACATTACCTGATGCTGCTGACGTGAAGCAGAGCAAAGTTACAGAGGTTTGATTACAGACACAGCTGAGCATTTTGCTAATTTGCATCATTTTAAAAAGTTTAAATTTGTTCAGTATTGAACAGCAGAAACGAGGCTTTGTTTTCAGAAGTAAGTAAAAGGAAAAAAAACAGCGGTCGACAGGCTGGAAGAACGGTAGACTTGTGCATAACAAGCAAGTGCATAATGCAGAAAACAGATTTTTAGATGGGAAACTGTTCTTGAAGTACAGAGAGAGAGAGAGAGAGAGAGAGCTGTGCATGAAGTGTGATTTTATCCTGGTGGCAGCAAAACAATCAGAGGGAATTCATGACGATGTTTATGTGAAGCGTAGTTTGGATCTTCTTTTGCTGCTGGTTTACTCAATTTTGTTTGGAGAGAGAAAAACCTGCAGCTTCAGAATCAGCACAAAAAGGGCGTAAACACAAAGCGCGGAGCCGCCGAAACATCAGAATCAGCGAGCTGTCGGCTTTCAGCTCGTGTCTGTGCAGTCAGGTGAGAAAGTCACATCTCACTGATTCTGATGCGTCGGCGGCTCCGCGCTTTGTGTTTACGTCTTTGTGCAGAATCCGTGTTCCTGCTCTCATTTACTGTTTTAGCTGTTTGGTGGTTGTTGAAATTTTGGGAGGTTTAACCTGAGTTTCTGGCGTTTTGGCCAAAATAAATTTATATTAAAAAATCGATTCAGGATTTTAATGAATCGATATCACGTTATCCAAGCGAGAATCGATTTTAATCGATAAATCAATAATCAAAACCCACCCCTAATGCATATACACGGGTCACACTGCTTATTGAAACCCCCCCAAAGATCAGATCTTAATCAGACAGGTTTTTGTTTTTTGTTTTCAAAGTTTAGACTTTGCTTCTATTGGACTTTTTATCAGTAACACGTGCTCACTTTTTGCAGGAACAGTTGAAACTAACATAAATAAATAACTCAAGAGGTGATAGTCAGCAGGGGGTTTACAAGTTGTGTGCTGCGTTGTCGGCGGTATAAGCTCGACCACTTGCAAGGTGAGCTGGCAGACATCACTGAATTCATCAGAGATGATTAGGTTCATTTTGACAAAGTGAGCAGATATTTAACCTCCTAGGACCTGGCGTCCACATATGTGGACATCACATTTTGGGTTGTTTAGACCAAAATACTCAATTTTGCTCTACAAGGGCCTGATATCCACTTACGAGGATGTTATACTGCCACTGTGCTATCGAAATTTTAGACCAATATCCTGATATGTGGCTCTCATTTTTCTCAGAAACAAAAATTTGGTAAAAAAAAAAAAAATCTGGTAATTCTTTGTTTTTACATTCATCAGGTCCCAATCAGCCCAAATATCAAAGAGAAATTAAAAATGAATGCCACGGAGGAGTTCGGGTCTTAGGAGGTTAAAGATTATACCACTACATTCTTGTCTAGAAGATATTAAAGTGTATTTGGTGACACACAAAAAAGGGTAAAGTTTAAGTATAGTTTGGGTCCACACATGTCCAAACCCTGGTGTGTAGGCCTACTTAGTTTTGAGAAATTGTCATGGGACCGGGGTCTGGGTGACCCAGGGCCTGTAAGAAGTTATGGACATGTGTGTTTTTGGTGCTGCTGTCTCCTGTTTCCATGTTTGTGTATCTAGGTGTGTGTGTGTGGGTGTGCCAGCCAGGAGCCTGGCCACACCTGCGGAGGAGAATTACTCACACCTGCAGCTGATCAAGCCTCGTCAGAGGAGCTACTTAGGAGTGTGTTGGAGTTCTCTCCGATGCTGGATCATTGCGTAACTTCACGTTAGTCTCTTGGCGAGTTAGTTAAGGTTAGTCTGCCGCATTGTGGTGTTGCTGACGGCTGCCTCTTTGTTCTTCCCCAGGAGGAGTGTGGAGACGAGAGGGCAGCGAGCACGGGGTGCTCAGACACTGAGGAGCGGAGACAAAGAACACTAACACTGGCAAGAGGACATGTCAGAGTCAGGAACGCACTGGGGATTTATTGTTGTTTGGATTATTTAGCATCACTGTAAATAAATGCACTGACCTCATCAAAGAGTCCAGCATTTGGGTCCTCCTTCCCCTCATCATAGTCTGCCATGCAGGCCGTGACAGAAAAGCCCACTAAAAGAACGCCCACCAGACCAAAGCAATGGTTTTGACTTGATCAGCATTAACCCCGCCCCCTGACTTTGATGGGTGAAGCTGACAAATAAAATGTATTAATGAACACCGATGCAGGGCCAGGAGTAGCAACGTGAATTAAATAAATACATCATTAAATAATTCATTAAATGTGTCAGTAAAAAATTAAAATAGAAAACAAACCAATAATTGATTAAATATGTGATTAACTCATTTGAATTGTACATGAATAAATAATGAATTATTTTAAATTAAATTAACTGATAATTCATTATCAATATATTTTTGTAATTAATTATCTACATTTTTAATTAATTACTGAAATAAATAATTGATTAGTGATGTCTTTATTTAATACAACCATAAAATACCATATAAATACCATAAAATACCATATAAATACCATAAAATTGCTAATTTACTCAAAATAAATTTAAGACATCAATATTAAAGGTAAAATTATGATAATGAATACATGCAACTATAACTGATGACATAAAAATTAGGATTTCTTCAGCTAAAGCCAAAGTGCTGACTCATTTTTCATGTTACTCTCAAATGTTTTCCCTAATAACAATAACATAATTACACTTTAGCCACAAGAGGGCAGCAGCATTAATATAAGTCACATGTATATAAAGGTACAGTGATTATATTACAGTGATTTTGACAAAAACAAAACAGAAGTTGATGGCAGTGTGTTTTTCCATGACAGAATAATTACGCACACCCCACTTTGCAGTTATTTATTTGTAAAAAATCTTTGGAATCACGTATGATTTTCGTTCCACTTCTCACGTGTTCACCACTTTGTGTTGGTCTTTCACGTGGAATTCCAATAAAATTGATTCATGTTTGTTGCTGTAATGTGACAAAATGTGGGAAAGTTCAAGGGGGCCGAATACTTTTGCAAGTCAGTATAAAGTTCACTATCAGTAACATCATAGCACCACCCAGCTGTATAGAAACTCCGTCATGCTAGCTAGCACGCAGTACAAGTTATTGTAACTGACTGGAAAATAAACTCCACCTAAACTTGGTTTATATCTGACCCAGATAGACTGCAGGTCATAACGTCTTACCTGAAGTTCAGTTCACCTGACACTCTGACCGGCGGCCGCCTCGGGTCTCTGCTCCTCCTGCCTCCCCTTTCCCTCATCCACCTGCTGCCTCTGTGGAAGCTCCGCCATAGCCACCACCTAACAACTGACTTATTTTTACACATCGACCAGCATCTGACCAATCCACCAACTTTCATCGTTTATACCGTTACAAAAAATGAAAAAACATCATCGGCCCATGAAAATGAAAAATCACCATCGGTATGCCGATGGCCAGTCCAGCTATGGTCGTGCCATCAGTTAACCCTTCACGTGCCAGCTGTGACACGCGTGCCCAGGGTTGCCGACCCCTGCTCTAAAGCATCTGATTTGGATTCCTGAGATCAAATATATTTTCCTTTGGGTTTGTTTTCTTCCCATTTGTGGCTTTAATGTAGTGTTACATCCTGTTTGTTTGCTTCCATCTGTACACATGTCCAGATTCACTGTTATGTTTCTATTCTTACATTGCTGTGTGATCACTGTTCCCTCTGCTAACTGATGTGACCTTTTGTATCTTACACTGATACTTGACATCTTTGTATCTGCGCCTAAAAGATAAAAAGTTTTCCATGCTAAAACACAGCTCCACCTCCTGCAGTTCTCCCTCTGAACCACTAGATGTCTCTGTTATCTAAATGAAAACATGCAGCACAGCAACCACAGCAGCGCTCAGATCACACGTGTCCTGTTATTATGTATAAAAGCATGAAACAGGTGAGACAGGTGGGATCAATATTAATGTTGTGGAAATATATGAAAAAGCAACAGAAGAGTGAAAACATTTCGTGTTTCTAGAAAGATCTTTCAGCTCATAGCTGCTCACAGACTGTATTTACAAGTGACAAACTGCAACTCTACAGTACATCTACAGTATATATCAAATATATTCTGTATTCAAATCTATTGAGTGATGTTTGAAAATCTTTCCAGGTGAGTTTGATCCAGGAGGGTCTGAAGCCAGAGTCAGACAGAGACTGTACAGAGACTGTAGAAGGACAGAGCAGCAGCAGAGCAGTCCAGATACACTGATGATCCTCTGTCAGATCCAGAGGGACACACAGGGATGATGCTGGACTCTACATTGTGTCTGACATTGGAGCTGTTCTTAGAGCAGTTCACTCTGCAGCACTGACAGTCATCTGCACTTCTTCTCATTCCTCTGTCAGTCACTGCTGGATGAAGCTCTCCTCTCCACCTCCCAGTAACATGGCCCAGTCAGAGCGTCTCTACACACAAGCTGCTGCTGCTTCAACCTCTCTGGATCATCAGGACACAGCTCCTCCTCTCTCAGCACACACACCGTCCTGTTTACCATCATCACCTCCACCTGCAGAGAGAAGAAGGAAGAGCAGAGGAGATAAACGAGTGTTTCCAGAGACTCTTCATCAGCTGTCAGTCAGTGATGCAGCACATCCAGTATAAAGAGCAGCAGGGACTTCAGTGCTGGGACTGTACTAGGACTCATTGTTGCTTCACTTTTTCTAATCTTTGGATTTTTATTGAAGTTGATGAAAATGTTTTTCCCTCCTAGTTTGAGTTTGGACTTTCATTCATTAGAAGAACCTTGGTGTGTCCACTCTGAGCTCTGTAGGAACCCCAACAACAAGCCCAACAATCCAGATGGATGGTTCCAGCTGTTAACTGGAGGAATTCCATCCAAACATCTGCTCTCACTAAATTCTGCCTCACCTACAGACTGTGTTCTTCACTGCTTTAAACTTGGAAATGAATGCAGTCATTGGTCTGCGTGCTGTTTTGTTCAGAGAGCTGATTGGCTGTTGACAGTGTTTGATCAGAGCGTGTCTGCCGTTACTATGGTGACCATAAAGGTCAGAAACAGGAAGTGTTTGCGTCCAATCCTGAAGCCTGTCGCCATTCTCCTCTCACAGCTTCACTGAGAAGCTGCAGCTTTACAGGAAACACTGGATCTTTGTTTCATACTGACTGTGTTTAGTACAATACTGCTGACAGCACCACCCACTCACTCCATCACTCTACTGACCACAGAGTCTCCAGTCTGTAGTCTGGACTCTGCTGAAGATCAGACAGCTGCTTCACATCTGGATCCTTCAGGTTGTTTCCGTGCAGGTACAGCTCTCTCAGATGGGAGGGGTTGGACTTCAGTGCTGCTGCCAGATAATCACAGCTGATCTCTGACAAACCACAGCCCCTCAATCTGTATAAAGAATGAAAGATGTAAGTTTATTAGACAAAGTGTGAGCTTGAAATCATTCAGTGTTTCATCATCTGTTCAGAGCTGAGGAAGGTTCAGAATGTAGAAGTTTAGAAAATGGAAACTCCAAACAGCTGAAGCCAACAGGAAGCAGCTTCAAACAGGAAACTGTGCAGAGTTTCAGACTATATGTCCTGATGCAGCCAGTTGGATTTTGGAGATTTGAATCTCTGTTCTGTGACTAAGTCCTTGAATCATTTCTTCCAGTTGGTCCAACAAGACAGACTAAGTATTGGACATGTGTTGTGGCTCCATTAGGGGAGCTTCTAAATGTGATGTAATGGCCCCTCTGGGTCTGTCAGGTCACAGGACTGAAGAGAGCTCAAACTGTCTGTTGTTCCAGTCTGGACCAAAGACTCTATACTGGGACTGAGGGACTGCTTTGACTTCACCCACTGGGACTTTTTAAAGGCTCATGTTCTCACTTAGATCATAGATTTCTACTCACATTTTTTTCTGGGAAAAATGAGGATTACTTTGAAAACAGGAAGTATTTTCCCCAATAAGCAGCCCTGGATTAGTAAATCACTCCAACATGCTCTCAGGCAGAAGAAGCTGTCTTGTTATGAGGGAGAGAAGAAAAAGATTGAGGCACAGAAACTTGTTGAAAGAGAGATAAAGCAGCTAAAATCAGGTGTAAAAGTAAAGCAGAGGATGAGCTGAATAAAGGACACTCAAGGCTGGCTTGGAAAGGAATGAAGTCCATGGTGGGGATGCAGAACAAGGAGCAAAGATGAATGTGATGCTGAATCAGCAGAAGACTTGGACTCATTTGATTCCAGCTTTGATATCATTGATTTCAATGAAGAGCTTTGTGATTGTAGCAAAGGGCTGGTAGCTCTGAGAGTCCCACTGATGAGGTGTTTGTGTGGAAATCTCTTAGTGGGACCAAAGAGAGAAAAAGCCCTGGTCCTGATGCTGTGGGAGGGAAATGATTGAAGTGTGCTGTGAGGAACTGACTGGGAGATTTTCACACATTTTCCAGTCCTCCTGGGAACAACAGGAAGTTCCCAGCATATGGAAACAAAGGTTAAGTGTCCTACGGCACTCAGTGATGATGGTGCTGTGGCCCCACCACCTCCACCTCTTTGTAAAGGAACTAACTGTAATCTGAAGCTTCAAATGGAACTAAGACTTCCTCCACTAGGTGGCAGTGTCTGATGAGAAAGTGTTAGTGGAGCTGGCCTGGAGTCAGAAACAGGAAGATGCAGGATTTGGGCTGAAATGGGGAAAAGTGGTTAGCACTAGTGCCTTAAAGCAAGAAGGTTGTAGGTTGAAGCTTGTTGGCCTTTCTGTGGAGGTTGGATGTTCTCCCACAGTCCAATGAAATGCTGCTCAGGTTCATTGGTGCTTCTAAATTGGCTGTAGGTGTGGATGTGAGAGAGTGCTTCTCTGTCTCTCTCTGTTGGCCCTGTGATGGACTGCTCACCTGTGCAGGTGGACCACGCCTCTTGCCCTATGACAGCTAGGGCACAGGCTGCAGCCCTGTGAGCCTAAGCTGAATAAACAGTTAGCAAAAATAATCCATAGATGGCCTGAAATCCCCCAGTTAGCAGTTTGGTAGAGAGCTATGACATGCTAATCCCATCCAGCAGCTGTATTCTACCTGTAAGCTGATCCCTGCTGAGCCAAAGCACTTTTTCATATACAAATTACAACCATTAATAAAAACCTATTGGTCAGCATCTTATTAGCCTGCTGTTAGCATCATTCCACAGAAAACTGAGAGAAACTAACAGAGTTGATAAAGAATAAAGAGAAATGTGCTGATTTAAAGCCTTTGAAGTGCTTCAGATGATCTCTGTCCACTTCTGTCCACTCATTCATTCATGTAAGCTTTCTAATGCAGCTTTGATCTTCACAGTCTGCTTCATGAAACTCATTCTAACCCTGAATGTCAGAGTGTTCCTCCTTCTCTTTCCCATCATTCAAGCTGGCAGTGGAGGAGATTTGGATGTTGGACTGTGTTTTGGATGATGTGTGTATGTTTGTGTTGGACTGCTGTCTGTAAAGCAAACGGACATTTTGCTTTGGATTTCAGTGTCAGAAAGACTTTAAGGTGGAATGAAGAGTTGGAGAGTTTCACAGTGAATTATCCAGCGGAGGATTTTTCTTCTTCTTTGAAGGTTTGAAATGTGAACATTGTTCTGCTGCAGTCAATGGACTAAAACAGAGAAGAAGAAAACAGACTTTACCATGAAGATCCTCAGTGTGGATCAGTATAATATCAGCCTGATGTCTGCAGTTTAGTGTCAGCACAACTTTCACATCATATTACTCTCAGCACAACTAAAACATGCTGACTGACCTCAGAGTTTCAAGTCCACATCCTGGACTCTCCAGGAAACCACACAGATGCTTCACTCCTGAATCCTGCAGCTTGTAGTTGTAGCTCAGGTCAAGCTGTCTCAGATGGGAGGGGTTGGACTTCAGCGCTGCTGCCAGATAATCACAGCTGATCTTTGACAAACGACAGAGACTCAATCTGTATAAAGAATGAAAGATGTAAGTTTATTAGACAAAGTGTGAGCTTGAAATCATTCAGTGTTTCATCATCTGTTCAGAGCTGAAGAAGGTTCAGAATGTAGAAGTTTAGAAAATGGAAACTCCAAACAGCTGAAGCCAACAGGAAGCAGCTTCAAACAAACACAACAAGAGAAAAAACTCTGAATGTTTCACATTAAAGTCGTACATTTCTCATAAAAACACGACAAAGACTTGAAAAAGTCGTGTTTTTCCTTCCAGGAACCACAAGGCTTCACTTTTAAAGGTGAAGTGTGAAAGAAATGGACATATTTGAAGTCCAACACCTTTTTCCAGTCACATTATTAAAGCAGACAAACTACAAGCTCATTTTCATTCCAACAAGTCATCTTCTGACCTGGACTAACAACACTGGTCTCTATGTGCAGCTGGCTGTGAGACCAGTGCTCAGGGAACGTCTACAAAGTGCAACACTGAAAGAACATCACACACTAATTTGCTTCCAGCACTTTCACACAAACATCTACTGTCATTATTGTCACCAAACTCTGTGGATCCTTTATTGCAAATTTAAATGGGATCAAATGGTCAGACAAAAGAGGGTTATGAGGAAATATGATGAAATGTTGTGTATTAGCAGCAAGTTATTGAATCCTTTTCCTCAGAAACCAAACAAAATGATTGACAAACATGTTTTTACAAACTCAGTGTTGGACTTGGATCAGCAGGATAAGCTGATGTTTAAAGGCATTTGAGTCTCGCTGTATGAGAGTCCAGTTATTACTCAATATTTATGGATGATGTTCTTTCAGTGTTGCACTTTGTAGACGCTCCCTGAGCCTCACAGCCAGCTGCACATGGACCAGCTGACATTAGCCAGCATTAGAGGCGGGTGTGAAAAAATGGATTTTCCTATTTAAATGGTTTTGATTTGAATAAAGCGATGTTGATTCATTCAATCCTGAATCGATTTTTAATATAAATGTATTTTGCCAGAATCTCAGGTTAAAGCTCCCAAAAGTATTTCAACAACAACCAAACAGATCAAACAGTAAATGAGAGCAGCTAAACACACAAAGATGGAAACACAGAGCGTGGATCGTTCACTCGACGGCACGTACACGGACACGACGTCGGGGCTGAAAGTGGACAGCTCACAGATCCTGAAGCTGCAGGTTTCATCTGTCTCCAACCAAAACTGACTGAACCAGCAGCAAAAGAAGATCCAAACTACGCTTTACGTTTGATGAACATCGTCATGAATTCTCTCTGACTTTGACGTTTACTTCCTGCACAGCTCTCTCTCTCTCAGTGTACTTCAAGAACAGTTTACCTTCAAAAATCTGTTTTCTGCATTATTCACTGCTTATTACGCACCAGTCTGCTGTTGTGTTCACTGATGTCGGCCTCCGAAAACAAAGCTTCATTTCTGCTGTTCAATACTGAAGAAATTTAAACCTTTTAAAATGATGACAGATTACAAACTCTCAGCTGTGTCTGTAATCAAACCTCTGTAACTTTGCTTCACTTCAGCAGCATCAGGTCATGTTCACATGTTGATTCATGGTTTGCTTCAGTTTTTGATCGACTGCAGAATATTTTGAAGGTTATCTGCTATAAAAAGCCAGAACAGGAAAATCTGCTTCATGTGTTTCTGTTTGATCCTCAGTGACTTTGACACAAAGGCCTCTGCTGTGATGATCACACCTCTGATCAAGTCTCACAGTGTCAGCTTTGTTTTTATACACATGGATTTGTGCTGATAAATGATCAGAATTATAATATTTCCCACTGTCTGCTGTGTGCCGTGACCTTTGACCTGCTAAAGACAGTCAGCTGTGGATTATTCATTGTTGTGTCTGATACTTAGAACTGTGAGGAAGAACACTACACAGTTAATCAGGGTCCCCTCTCTCTGAATCAGGAAAGGTGGGGAGGCCGCGTGTGGGCCGCGGGCCATACGTTGAGTCTCACTGTTTGAAATGTGAACATTGTTCTGCTGCAGTCAATGGAATAAACCAGAGAAGAAGAAAACAGACTTCACCATGAAGATCCTCAGTGTGGACCAGTATAATATCAGCCTGATGTCTGCAGTTTAGTGTCAGCACAACTTTCACATCATATTCATCTCAGCACAACTAAAACATGCTGACTGACCTCAGAGTTTCAAGTCCACATCCTGGACTCTCCAGGAAACCACAGAGATGCTTCACTCCTGAATCCTGCAGGTGCTTGGTGTTAGTTGAAGACCAGGAGTACTCGTTACTCAGGTCCAGCTCTCTCAGATGGGAGGGGTTGGACTTCAGTGCTGCTGCCAGATAATCACAGCTGATCTCTGACAAACCACAGCGCAACAATCTGTATAAAGAATGAAAGATGTAAGTTTATTAGACAAAGTGTGAGCTTGAAATCATTCAGTGTTTCATCATCTGTTCAGAGCTGAAGAAGGTTCAGAATGTAGAAGTTTAGAAAATGGAAACTCCAAACAGCTGAAGCCAACAGGAAGCAGCTTCAAACAAACACAACAAGAGAAAAAACTCTGAATGTTTCACATTAAAGTCGTACATTTATCATAAAAACAGGATAAAGACTTGAAAAAGTCATGTTTTTCCTTCCAGGAACCACAAGGCTTCACTTTTAAAGGTGAAGTGTGAAAGAAATGGACATATTTGAAGTCCAACACCTTTTTCCAGTCACATTATTAAAGCAGACAAACTACAAGCTCATTTTCATTCCAACAAGTCATCTTCTGACCTGGACTAACAACACTGGTCTCTATGTGCAGCTGGCTGTGAGACCAGTGCTCAGGGAACGTCTACAAAGTGCAACACTGAAAGAACATCACACACTAATTTGCTTCCATCATCCAACCTGAAGAGGAAACAGAGACGCCTCCCCTTCAAAGTTAAAGCTGCTCCTTTTGGACACAGAATCAAAGAAAGTCTACAGTATAACATAGAAAAGACAGAACAAAGTTTTGGTTGTTTTTAAATTGTGCAGAAATGAAACTACACTAAGCTCAATTATGTGACAGACATTTCATCCCATGTCAGTTTGGCCTCATCCTGGGCCGGATTATCAAGCACACACTCTGACCATAGGTCCAGGGGCCACACACAGCTGGGCTCCATCCAAGAGACAGGAAACAAACCAACACAATAATACAAAGCACCATGTGATCTTCTTACATCTTCAAGACAAACATAGTAAAAATATGAGCATATTTGTTTCCTGATAAAATGATGTGACAGGTAGAACAGAGTAAAGTGGTGGTGTTACAGCCTTTCTCCCCTCTGCTGCCGAGGCTGTTAGTCTCTCCCAAACTCAGCTACAGGACTTCCAAATGAATGAAAGCAGCAGAAGTGGCTTTACAAATGAAAGAGGAAGAGGAGAAGAAGAGGAGAGGGAGGCCACCCTGACCATCACTCCAGCTGAAAACATCACACTTCCATTAAAGTTGGTGAGAAAATGTTGAGCAGGATGAGCTGCTGGCTAATCTGGAGGCTGTAGCAGCAGCTCACAGTCACAGTGGATTTCCACTCATGAAAAAGCTCTGGCTGCTTCATTTCTCATCTCATATCAGAGACTTTAATGCTTCACTGAAGCTGTACTGTGATGCTTCCATATTCCAGTGAAGCCTCCATAATGATTTCAGCTGTTCTGTACACACACTGTGTGCCCTGTATGGCTCAAAGTCTCTGCAGCCTGTTTTTATCTGCTATCATCAGATCTTCATCATCCTCATTCACATCCCTCACACACTCTACAGCCTCATCAGCACTGACTTCATCTTCACTGACTGATGGAGCACAACATGAACCTGTGGAGGCTGAAACACTGTCCTGTCAAACATCTCCCCGTCACCACTCCACTTCTGTCAGCCTTTAAATGAACCCTGCTCAAGTCTGTCACTTCTGTTTGGAGCCAAAAGGAAAAACTGTTGTTCAGTCGTTTGGAAAGACAACATTTCTGAAAGCACTCAAACTTCTTCACATTTGTCTTCAGACACATCCTGAACATTTAGGAACTAAAGAAAGTTTCAAACATCAATCAAAGACCTGAAATATAGAAAAACAAACACAGCCGCAGACAGTGAACTCACCTCAGAGTCTCCAGTCGACAGTTTGGACTCTCCAGTCCAGCACACAGAAGCTTCACACCTGAATCCCGGAGGTTGTAGTTGTTACTCATGTCCAGCTCTGTCAGATGGGAGGGGTTGGACTTCAGAGCTGAGGCCACAACTTCACAGTGAGTCTTTGAGAGTCCACACCAAGTCAGTCTGTGATGATAGAAAATATAAAATGTGTTATTATAAAAGCAGAAAATCTGCATTATAAACACAGACTGAATGTATATGAAGACAAAACAGAGTGAGGTCATAATCTGATGAATCTGCTCTTCACATCTGTGCTTCAGCTCCTCTTACTGTGTTTGACATGACACAACGATTGAGTCTCTCTCAGACCTGCAGACTTTTAATGAGAATCTTTGTTTGGCTTTAATCTGCAGATGAAGGAGGAAGATGGTGTCACATTTAGGCTTCCATAATGTCCACAGTCTGTCACTGAGATCTGATCCAGAGTCAGAGTGAAGACACACATTTGGACTGTTTCCTGTTTTGACTCCAGAACATTTTGAATGAGTTCAGCTCAGTGAAGAGTTCCAGCTGGAAAGATGATCTCTGTTTGCTACCTGCTGTCAGGTACGACTGTTCACGTCCACACGCAGGAAAAACCTGCTGACTGTTACCAAACGGAGCAGAAATCTCATCACTGGACAATAATGATGAATGAACTCAGAGCTGCTGATATCACATCTGATTTCAGGGGAACTAAACACAGAAATGATTGGCTCATTTTAGCTTTCTGAGCCATTATCTGCTGCTGTGTCGCTAGTTGGCAGAAAATGATTTGTATTCCTGTTCAGGGCTTCAGTGTTTATGAGTCCAGATCCAGGTGACAGCAAGTCAAAATGATGTTACCTGTCTGTGTCCAGCAGCAGCCTGTATTCACTTTGAATATTGTTATAACCTGACATGGATCAGTTTGTCTTTGATTGGTTTGTAAATGTCACTGTTTCCATTGGACCTGAGTGACGGTGCAAAGACAGAGAGGGAGAGAAAGGAGAGAGAGGATGGAGACAGCAAAGAGAGAGCAAACACAAACAGGTGAGAGTGGACAGGTGACCAAGGTCAGCAACCAATCAGAGAGCTTCTGTTTGACCCACAGTCACTGATGATGACTGCACATAACCAAGCAGTGTGTTACTCTGATATCAAATATGGATCCTGCTCTTATAATAATGATCATCAGATGATATTATTGTGTTATTTTGTAGCTGAATACGATGTTTGTGTGATTATCAGTGAAAGAAGCAGTGAGGAGGATGGAGAGAGAGAGAGGACAGAGGGTGAAGTTAGAAACACTAAAAGGATTTTTCATGGATTTCATGGATGATTTGAGTGATTTCCAGCAGGACACTTAAACATGTCAGTGGACGTCCTAAAGAACATATTCACTGATATGAAACGTGTCATTGAACAGGATTAATATCAGTGGAAACATGGTGGAAACAGCTGTGACTGCATGGATGTGACACGCTTCAAATCTGTTCTCCACTCTTGGATTTGGGATCCATGGAGCTGCTGCTGAGTCTGTACAATAAAGGAATGGTGTGGAAGGTTGCAGCGTACGGACACAAACACTTTGTGGTTACAATCTGATTTTATTTTCAAAATTAAACTACTAACCTACACTGATCAATGATGTTAATGATCACATCTGGACTCACCCAGCCTTTCTGCAGTTCCTCACAGCTGGAATCAGTCTCTGTCGTCCCCAGTCTGATGTGTTGTACTTCTGCAGGTCCAACTCATCCAGAACCTCCTCTGACATCTGCAGCATGAAGGCCAGAGCTGAGCACTGGATCTCAGAGAGTTCCTTCTCTGATCTGTTCTCTGACTTCAGGAACTCTTGGATCTCCTGAAATAATGAGAGGTGCTTCATCTCCATCAGACAGTGGAAGATGTTGATGCTTCTGTCAGGAGAGATTTCATCACTGTTCATCTCCTTCAGGTTGTTGATGACTCTCTGGATGGTTTCTGGACTGATCTCTGTCTGACCCAGCAGACCTACTAAGAGTCTCTGGTTGGACTCCAGACAGAGGCCATGAAGGAAGCGAACAAACAGGTCCAGGTGGCCATTTTTACTCTGGAGGGATTTCTCCATGGCTCTCCTCATAAATACATCAAGAAATTGGAGATCTTTGTTATCAAAAACACTGGAAATCATCTTGATTAAAGATTTTGGTTTAAGGAAGTTCTTCAGCACCTTTGTCTTCCTGTTGGTGTGACAGTGGAACATGTAGACTGCAGCCAGAAACTCCTGAATGCTCAGATGAACAAAGCAGTAGACTGGTTTCTGGAAGATCACACACTCTCTTTTGAAGATCTCTGTACAAACTCCTGAGTACACCGAGGCCTCTGTCACATCCAGACCACACTGCTCCAGGTCTTCTTGGTAGAACATGATGTTTCCTTTCTCCAGATGTTCAAACGCCAGCCTCCCCAGCTTCAGAAGAACTTCCCTGTCAGCCTTCTTCAGCTCCTGTGGACTTGTCTCATGTCCCTCATGGTACTTTTTCTTTTTCCTCTTTGTCTGAACCAGCAGGAAGCGTGAGTACATGTCAGTCAGGGTCTTGGGCAGCTCTCCTCTCTGCTCTGTAGTCAACATGTGCTCCAGAACTGTAGCAGTGATCCAGCAGAAGACTGGGATACTACACATGATGTGGAGGCTCCTGGATGTCTTCATGTGGGAGATGATTCTGCTGGACAGCTCTTCATCACTGAATCTCCTCCTGAAGTACTCCTCCTTCTGGGCGTCAGTGAAGCCTCGTACTTCTGTTAGCCTGTCAACACATGTAGGAGGGATCTGATTGGCTGCTGCGGGTCGGGAAGTTATCCAGATGAGAGCCGAGGGAAGCAGATTCCCCTGGATGAGGTTTGTCAGCAGCTGGCTGACTGATGACTTCTGTGTGACATCAGACAGCAGCTTCCTGTTGGTGAAATCCAATGAAAGTCTGCTTTCATCCAGGCCGTCAAAGATGAACAAAAGCTGAGAGACAGCCAGCTTCTCTGCTGTGACCTTCTGTAATGTTGGATGGAAAACATGGAACAGCTCCAGAAGACTGTACTGCTCATCTCTGATCAGGTTCAGCTCCCTGAATGAAAGCAGAACCACCACACTGACATGTTGGTTCTCCAAGCCCTCTGCCCAGTCCAGAGTGAACTTCTGCACTGTGAAGGTTTTTCCAACACCAGCCACGCCGTTGGTCAGAACCACTCTGATGGGTCTCTGTTGGTCAGGTAAGGCTTTAACCCTTTAAGACCTACCATAGAACCAAGTCCGCCAGAGCTTATATTATATGTTTACATGCTGTGGAGCCATTTTTGGGAGCATTTCAAGTTTCTATACATCAATACAACCATTACATGCTAGATTTTAATAATATGTATGAATTAAGTGCATAGTGATTACATAAATTGCAAAAAAGTGCAATAAACTGCAAAAAAATTGAAAATCGTTTTTGTTTTTTTAACATATATTTCTAGTTAGAGAAATTTAAGAGGCTTATCCCTCAAAACTGTAAAGACAAAAAAGTTGCACAAAATAGTTTCCCACCACAGGAAATTTATTTTGAGTGCCTTCATAGTTTTATTTTTGAAATACACCAATTTTTATATACTGCAGAAAAAACGAAAATAAATATTATAATGCAAATTTGCAAAAAAGCAGCATATGCATCAAAATAAACTATTTCCAGCAGTGCAATATGAGTCCTAAGCATCCCAGAAACCACACAGAAAGTCATAAAGTCAAACATAACTTTTAAAAACACCAGTATAGGCTCATTGAGGCCGGGACGATAAAAAACTACATTTCCGCGAAAATGACGTCACTTCCGGTTTCGGGAAAATCATGGCGGACATGCGATAGTTCGCGCTGACGTCTATTCCAATGTAGGAAGTGTTATAAACAGCTGATCAGATCGGCAAAACGTGTTTCTGGAATATTGTGTTTTTGTTGCTGCAAGCGCTTTTTATGCAGTTTTTGCAAAGCTGTATGTGGAAGGAAACTGTGACCGAGGACAAGCTGATGGCATAAGATGTAAGTACAACTCCTCAGGTTTCATATGCAAAAAAAATTATTGCGCTAGCTCACGTGGTTGCAGAGTTACCGGGATTTAAAAATAGTTACGCAAAACAGAGCGTGCCCGCTCCAACCGGTTTTAAAGGGTTAAAGATGTCCTGGCACCTGATTGGAGCGTCATGGAGGGCGTCAATCTTGGAAGCTGTCTCCAGCTGTCTCACCTCATGTTGGGTATTAACCTCTTCACTCTGTCCCTCTGTGATGTAGAGCTCAGTGTAGATCCTGTTGAGGAGGGTTCTACTTCCTGTTTCATCACTTCCTTCAGTCACACGTTCACATCTCCTCCTCAGACTGATCTTATGTTCATCTAAAACCTCCTGCAGACCAACATCTGCTGAAAGAAAGAAAAACAATGAGACTAAAGAGAAAGAAAACTCTTCAATGTCTGAACAACACAAGAAGTCCAGTTTTCAGAAATGAGTCCATCAGCAGACAGATGTTCAGTCTTACTTTGTACACAGCTGCTCTGACTGGCTGTCTGCAGTCCAGCTCTGCTTCTGGATCTTTCTCCACACTGGGGACAGGAGGAGTCTCCTGATGAAGCAGACTGGTCCCAGTATGAGTAGATGCACTGTCTGCAGAACCAGTGTCCACAGCTGGTAGAGACTGGATCCTTCAGGACGTCCTGACACAAAGCACAGCAGGACAGCTGCTCCTCCTCACAAACACCACTCCTCTTCCTCCCTCTGTGAACACATTTCTTTATCACTAAAAACATTTACTGTCAGTGAAAAACATCCAGATTTGACCAAACTGCAGTTCCTCACAGTTCCTTTGATTTCATCAACACTAATGAGTTGCTCTTCCTGTCTGCCTGTCTCATTAAACACTGAGTGATGAATACAAACTCAACACTTCCTGCAAACTTCCTGACTTCACAATAAAAGCTTTCCATCAGAGAGAGACAGTTATGACTTTCACTGTTTTACAGCCGCTGTGTGCAGATTATCTGGGTCTGTTCACTCTGAAGCATCTTAGAAGTGTCCGTGTAGAGCCGTGGTCTGACACACAGAGACTTCTGATTTTCTCTATTTAAACAAACATGATGAAGATGAGCAGGTTTCTCTTCTAGTATAAAACTCTGTGTCTCTCTGGCTGGCTCATGATGGCTTTTCAGGTTTCATTTTTTGCTCTCTCCTGCTAGCGTTTTGCCTGCCTGGGTGGAGCTTGTAATGGCCTCTCGCTCTTGGTCCACACAGTTATGATGATTACACCACCTGTTGCTGATTCACCTGTGCTTACCGGTAACCATTTAACGCTGCGGCGTGGAGCAGTTTGTTGCTGGGTCATTGACCCTCCTGTGTTCATGATCTCAGCTCCTTGCTAAGAAATCTCTCTCTAAATTCACCAGTTGGGTTAACTTTGTGTGTACTTTGAGTATATATTTCCCCAGACCTGGTTACAGACGCTTACCTGTGACTCCCGTGTGTGGCTGTGTGAGTGGAGAGCAGGACAAGAGTGACTGAAGAGGAGTGAGTGTGCTGAAGGACATTGTTGCATGATCCACTTTTTCTTATCACTCAAATATCCTGATACTTTAAGAAAGTTGGAGAGCTCTCCTGGCTTGCTTAGTCTTTGCTCTGTACTGCAGTACTTGCACTGGTTTCACTGGACAAGTCTGCATGTGAATCTACAACTGATCTGTCATTGTGGCACAAACACAGTAAACAAACACTACGAGCACCTTGTTTCATGTGCAGTGGCTTTCTTCTCATTCTGTTACTGAACACTGTATGAAAAGCCTCTCACTGCCAGCATCCTTCCAGCCCCACGACAACAAGACCAACTCACATCTTCACAACACCAAGAATTTTTCCCCTTTTCTTTGGAGAAACTGAGAAGCCAATAGGATTGTAGCTCAAACTTGCCCACAGTCCTGCTTCATCACTGCTCACTCCTACCTGTGTTGGTGCTCAGTGGACAGTCGTAGCCTGCTGCTAGCATGAATGCTAAATGTACTGCTGTGGATGATCAGCAGAACAAGATGTTGTCAGTTTGACTGTTTGCTGTATTTAAAGTGTTTTTCTCAGTTCATCTGTATTCAAAGTGCATTCGGGGCTTTAGCTGACAGCTCTTTGTGCTAACAAACTAAACTCTCTTAGTTTAAGCCAACAGACTTTACCAAAGCCTGCTGCTGCCTCCATGGGTTAGCTTGTGTGACTGGTGTTTACACCAATGAAATCTAAATCACACTAATGTGTCCTTCAAGGTGTTTGGTGGGAGCACTGAGTGAAACATAAGAGCTCTGGTAAAATAACAAACAGGGCTGTGAGAGCAACTGAAGTGATAAAAATACTGTTTAAAGATAAAAACACTTTGATATTCTCTCGTCACCTAACAAAGTCCAAACCCTGTGAACTATTTTAGCTTTAATAATTGTGGATTCACGTATCCTGAACCCATCTTTGGACATTTGTAATTAAATATTTTAAAACTCCATCAAAGACTCCTGATGTGGCTGTTTGGAGAAGGAAAAGAGGGACAAAGTGGAGCGTCGAGCTGAGGCTTCATTCACTGCAAACCTACAGTTATGTTTTCTTATTTCTGCTGTTTGTTCACAGCTGAAATAAAGCTGCCTCTTTGACTTCATCCTGTTGTGTTTGGGTCCAATCCTGCCTGCCACACAGCGCTACAGGACAAAGTCTAATATTTTTATCTTTTTAATGAATCTTTGGTCATATTTATCCAGGAAAACACAAACATGTAAAGGAGTCATCACAGGTCTCTGACCTCGTTGGTCCAGGTTCAGCACTGAAGTCTGTAGGGTGATGTGTGGACCAGTCACTCCTTAGAGACGGACAGCTGGATCTTGCAGACTGTGACCTCTGACCTCTGCAGACACAAACATGTTTTATTCAATAATCAATTCTCTGATCAAGTGATTGAAGCAGCTGTGATCACACAGACTGCAGATAATGCAGCTGTTTCCTGTCAGTAACAGTCCTCTTAGATTAGAGTTCAGCTTTTTACAGGAAAACAAATGTCCCTGAATGCAACAGTGAGACACAGTCTGCCTGTGTGGCTGTGATAGCTGCCGTTAGGAGCGCTCATGTGTTTGTAGTTTGACGAGGAGATGTTACCATCATGGACATGTTAACAAATCCTGCAGCATCACGTGGCACAAACACTTTGTGTTCCTGTCATCTGCAAGCAACAGGAAGTTCATTAATAAAGGCGGGATGGAGACGTGACTGTGATGGTTCTCCTTCATCCAGCTGTTACACACATCTGGGCTCACACGACGAGCCTTTGTCTAATACAGCAGCTGCTCTCTGAACACTTTTCTGAAGAGGAGCTGCACAAACCTTTGTTTGCTTTCTAGAGCAGCGTATCAAAGTCAAACTACCCACTGCTAGCAGCTGTTTCTATCATAGTTTAGGATCCAGATGTGTGAGCTCTAAATTTACACCTCTGATTAAAATAAGTAGTTAAAAACAGTCAATTGTGTCCAAATGTGTCTTAAAACCAGATAAACTGACAGTTACAGCTGAGCCTGTGTGTCCTTGGAGACACTGCTCTGCTACAGAGATGCATTTTAGAAACCAGGAAACATCAAAATCATTTAAATCAGAGAGTTCTTGTTACTAACAGCTCACCTCTCTGCAGCATAGTCTTTAAAATCAATCAAAGTTCTACACCGGCAACTCTTGAAGGACACAGAGCTGGAATCTGAATCAGAGTCTGAATCAGGTTCAGGTCCATGTTGGTCCCTGTGAATAATGATGGAGCAGTGATGTGAGTGCTGAGCTGTGACGTGGAGAAGAGTCATGGACAGTTAGAGATGGTCACCTCTGAGCTTTGGTCTGGCTCTCATGTTCCCCACACAGAGTGCTTTTAGAGGGAGGGACTCCCTCCTCTCTGTCCTCACTCTGATCCATGCTGCTCAATTCACATCAGCTCACACACACTTTCTACCTTCACCTGCAGAGGAAACACAAATCATTCATGTGCACATCAACTGAAATCCTCCTTTCCATCATGTGTGCTGTCCAAATATCAGCTGCTTCTTTCCTGCTTCATCTCAGTGTCAGCTGAATGCAGTCAGACAGCAGTGTGAGACAGATGAAACTGCCATCAGCTGCTCTACTATCAGTCCAATCGATGGAGCCACGAAGCACACACACGATGCATTCACTGACACACACTGATTTACTGTGACTAGAAGTTTCAGTCAGTTCAACAGGTGTGAACAACATTCTAAACGAACACGTCAAGCTTGGATTGCAGCGGTCAGACGAGTGGATATCGAGTTCTCTGCCATCCCCAATTTTTTGTTGGTTTGCTCGCAGCATTTTCTTTCTGGTGAGTTCTAAATAAATTCATATCTCTCTTAATAGACTTTTAGTGTTATTTTGAATGCGCTGAGGTCATAGATAATTAGATTAAGCATCCTAATGTGTGATGCTGCAGAACCACGTCATGTTGACGGAGAGGCTTATTATTTGGCATTATTGCATTCAAACCAGCATATGAAATGGATGTAACAAATCCAGACTGGGCTCCAACGCTGCACATGGGGCACGACGACATACCTGTGTCAAACTCAGACCGGCGCTCAACACTGCTTGATAAGATTGTTAAGGTGTGCTGTGTTTTGGTGAATATGTGCCCCAGTGTGGTTGTCAAACCAGGGTCAAATGAAACTTGCTCTTGTTGAATATTCATAAAACTGCTGTGTTGCATGTACAGTTCATTGTAAATAATTGTACTTTCTGTAAAGTGGTTTCAATAAAACAGAAAAGAAAAGTATGTTCATTTTTTTTTTTTATTCAAGATCTGTTCACATGTACTTAGCAAGTACATACACGTGAAATGCAAACTATTTACATGGCAACGCACAGCTTGCATCAATCGTGAATCGTTCATCTAGAGCAATTTTTGGGGCAGCTGCTGTGGAGAAGTCAATGTTATGTGCAACCTCAAGCTGTATCTTGGTCATATGGTCAACGTACTCACAATGTGGAGGCTTAAAAACAGCCAAATCTTGTACCCAACCGTTTGTGAATTAGATGTGCGCCTCCAGGAATTTATAATTCCGAAAATGATTCGCCGTGTATGCGCTGACTCCACAGACAAGATACGCAAAAATATCGGGATAGGACAACAGCGGTAGGCTGTCTAGGTTTCCGCTCCGCCGCCTTATTTCATACGGGTCCACATTACCGATGCACGCTATTTTGTCCAAGTACCGTCTTTAGGCGTCTTGGCGCAATCGGTCGCGATACAGCCCTTTGTGTTTTGCGCTGATTTTAAGCATGGTTCTGACAGTCCTGCTTCCAACACAGTGTGTTTGTTTTGATTTGTGGCCTTCTGACATGGCGCCGCAATCCCACAATGCACTGCGGTGTGACGTCAACTCCAAAGCCCTATACGGCAGATGGCAGAAGCGGAGCGGCCAAAGAGTAAACCTTCAAAAGTAAGTACTGAATATTATGTCACTTATTTATGTGCAAATGTTTAATAATGAAGAACATTAAAACATTACTCTTGGCCACATGTCGGCAAAGTTATGTGACATTAGTGACGTTTGTACTTTCAGCGTTTGCTTGGTTTTAAAGCCTCTACTTAAAAATATATATATGTATAGTCGACCTTAATCCTAAAGAGAATGTGATGATTTTGTGGATAATTAAAGTCAGTCATATATCCACAAACACAAAAAGCTGAAAGTCAGTGATGCTGCTCGGTTTGCAGTCCTGAATATCACGGCACAAGCAGGATTCACTGCACTGTTAATGTTAGCTATGTTATATTGCTGCCTCTGTTCGGTGGTGTCGAGCCACACGGACTTTAACATGTGTTTGAACGAGCTGACGGTTCACTCGTTAAGCTGAAAGAAAGATGCTTTAATCACAGGAGTCACACATGTGTCCACTGTAGCATCTGGGAACTCTTCTTGTTTAGCACTCGTAATAACACAAACACTAAATCCTCCTGTTTGTAGCAGTGTATACACCTGAGACTGTCACCTGTCTGTCTGTCCTGCACTCTCTCTCAGTTTCTTTCTCTCTGATTGTGGAATAAAAGTATGAACATGTATTTATAAGTTACACTTGTGTTTGAATCCTGCAGCTTATCACACATTTGATTTCCATGTGTGACAACTGCAAGTGTCCAGAGTGAGGACAGACTGAGGGACCCACTGCTGCACATCATCTGTGAGGCTTTGCACCCCTGATGATCCACCAGGACAAACTCAGCAGTGTGTGAGGAAGAGGAGGAGGAAGAGCCAGCAGCAGCTGACAGATGGAGAGAATAGACAGACTGTTCCCTGTTTGTGAAGGACTGCTAGAAAAGTTTAACATAACTAATTGTCTGTCCTGAATCAGTCTTATTAGGTAATGTTCAAATAATTGTATCATTCCAGTGTTTTCAGTGTGGGAGAAAGTACTCAGGGTCTTCAAGTTACACACTATGAAAGGCAGAAACAAGTTTAATATTTAGAAACCTAAAGTATGTATCAGCAGCAGAATGGAGCTAAAAATAAATGTTTGTTTCAGTTCTATGAAGCTTTGAGTATTTTGGATTAGTAGCACTGCTGTGTTTGTTGCATCATATTGCTGTAATTGTTTATATGCTTTATATATTCTGAGGTAAGTTGATCTATAGTGTTACATCATATTCTATAAGGATGTTATGTGTTTGTATACTTTCTGCCCAGTTTGACCCATTTAGCAGAAGTCAGCCTGTTTAAGGCTCTGATATCTATTCTGTATGACTTAAAGCAGTTATGACATGGTCTGATTTTCTCACCCAATAAAGGAATATTTCATATATCAGTCTACTCTTCATTCTATCAGACACAGTTATTACAGCTCATACATTTGCTTTTTACACATATATGTAAGCATTGAGTCAAATTTAGTAATGCCAACATACTGAAAGAACAACATTTGTTTCTTATATATAGATATATGTGTATCTATATATACACAGTCAAAGATACTTGTCTTTGAGTGAAGATTTAAGGTGATAGGAAATATAAATAACTTCTACTTGAATCTTTGACACAGAGTTCAAGCTCACTGCTGTAATATATATATATATATATATATATATATATATATATATATATATATATATATATATATATATATATATATAGCCACTCGCCTAGCTTGGGAGTCACCGCACCTAGTGCTCCGATTACCACGGGGACCACCGTTACCTTCACCCTCCACATCCTCTCGAGCTCTTCTCTGAGCCCTTGGTATTTCTCCAGCTTCCGTGTTCCTTCTTCCTGATTTTGCTGTCATTCGGAACCGCTACATCGATCACTAAAGCCGAAACCGGTTACCAGGATTACGTGATGTATATATATATATATATATATATATATATATATATATATATATATATATCTCATAATAACCTGACAATACATATGCAATACATATTATATTTACATTATCACAGTGAGATGATTTTAGTCTCATGATCAACATTAGCTAATTGTTATTTACTAACTAATCTTAAATGACTGTTCAGTACAGAAATGAAGCCCAACAATCATGTTTTACAGTCCTGTGGTCTCAGCCTCAGATACTCAACTAATCAAAGTGATGTCATGAAAAAAATGGATGAGCAACAAAACATTTTTTCTCCTTCATTTCTGTCAAACAAAGCTGTATGAAACGTTTCTCGCTGTTAGTATCATGGTTGCTAGGCAACCTGAGCAGCGCGACAAAGGATAGACCGTCCCATTTCACAAACCTCTCACGTCCGCACTTCTCGTACTTATAGTACGCACCGTACGTAGTACGCGTAGTGCGCGTGCTTCACTCTCTTAATTGGGACACAGCACAAACTATAAGTAAGAGTTTAATGCGCAAAATGAACTTAGTGTGCAAAGTGACCTGATGTGCAAACTGCAGTTTGAGGTCGGTCAGCTGTTCAGGAGTCTGATAGCAGTGGGGAAGATGGAGTTGTTGAGTCTGGATGTTCTAGATTTCACACTTCTGAACCTTCGTCTCGAGGGCACAGGTGTGTCTCTCCTCTGGACTCTGCGATGGTAGATGCTCTGCAGAGAGAGCAGTGGGGTCCTGATGATCTTCTCCACAGTTGTTATCACTCTGCAGGCGTTTGCGGTCCATAGCAGTAGTGCTGCCGTACCATGCAGTGATGCAGCTGGTCAGGCTGCTCTCCACAATGCAGCTGTAGAAGCTGCTGAGGATCTTGGCCAACATACCAAATTTCCTGAAGCTCCTCAGGAAATATAGCAGCTGCTGAGCCTTCTTGACCAGCTGTGTGGTGTTCAGTGTCTAGGGGAGGTCCTCACTGATGTGGACGCCCAGGTACTGCTGCTCACCCTGTCCACTTCAAGGAACGGGGAAAAACAGCAGCTGGTGAAGCCTCTTCTTCTTCCTCGTGTCCACTATCCAATTCAATTCAATTCAATTTTATTTATATAGCGCCAAATCACAACAAAAGTCGCCTCAAGGCGCTTCATAGATACAGAGAAAAACCCAACAATCATATGACCCCCTATGAGCAAGCACTTTGGCGACAGTGGGAAGGAAAAACTCCCTTTTAACAGGAAGAAACCTCCAGCAGAACCAGGCTCAGGGAGGGGCGGGGCCATCTGCTGTGATTGGTTGGGGTGAGAGAAGGAAGACAGGATAAAGACATGCTGTGGAAGAAAGACAGAGGTTAATAACAGATATGATTCGATGCAGAGAGGTCTGTTAACACATATTGAGTGAGAAAGGTGACTGGAAAGGAAAAACTCAATGCATCATGGGAATCCCCGGCAGCCTACGTCTATTGCAGCATAACTAAGGGAGGATTCAGGGTCACCTGGTCCAGCCCTAACTATATGCTTTAGCAAAAAGGAAAGTTTTAAGCCTAATCTTAAAAGTAGAGATAGTGTCTGTCTCCTGAATCCAAACTGGAAGCTGGTTCCACAGAAGAGGGGCCTGAAAACTGAAGGCTCTCCCTACCATTCTACTTTTAAATACTCTAGGAACAACAAGTAGGCCTGCAGAGCGGGAGCGAAGTGCTCTAATAGGGTGATATGGTACTACAAGGTCATTAAGATAAGATGGGGCCTGATTATTTAAGACCTTGTATGCGAGGAGCAGGATTTTGAATTCTTGGATTTAACAGGTAGCCAATGAAGGGAAGCCAAAACAGGAGAAAAGCATCTATCAACTATCATCTCCTTTGTCTTATTAGTGTTGAGGGTGAGGTTGTTGTCCTCACACCTTGACACCAGACCAGCCTCCTCTCTCCTAAATGCCACGTCGTCCTCTCCAGTGATGTGGCCGATCACTGCAGTGTCATCCGTGAACTTCAAATTGATGTTATCTTTGTTGGAGGCGACACAGTCATGGGTGACCAGGGTGTAGAGGATGAGGACGCAACCCTGTGGGACGCCAGTGTTTGTGATAATACTGGCTGAAGTCTTGTTGGCGATCCTGACAGACTGAGGCCTGCCAGTCAAAACGTCCTGTTGCCAGTCACAGAAGGTGGGGTGCAGGCCGAGTGTTGCCAGCTTGTGAGTGAGTTTGTGTGGGATCACAGTATTGAAGGCAGAGCTGTAATCAATTAAAAGTACCCTGATGTAGGAGTCTTTGTTTTCCAGGTGGGAGAGTGAATAGTGAAGGGCAGCAGAAGCGATGGCTGCGATTTAGCCTGGAGAAATAGTTTGTTGCTTTATAAGAAAGCCCTCCACAAAGCCAGAACATCTTACTATTCGTCACTGATTGAAGAAAATAAGAACAACCCCAGGTTTCTCTTCAGCACTGTAGCCAGGCTGACAAAAAGTCAGCGCTCTTTTGAGCCAACCATCCCTTTAACGTTAACTAGTAATGACTTCATGAACTTCTTCACAAATAAAATTTTTATCATTAGAGATAAAATTACCAATAATCATCCCACAAATGTAATATTATCAACAGCTACTCTTAGTACCGCTGATGTTAAGTTAGACTCTTTTTCTCCAATTGATCTTTCTGAGTTAACTTCAATAATTACTTCCTCCAAACCATCAACGTGTCTTTTAGACCCCATTCCTACAAAACTGCTCAAAGAAGTCCTGCCATTAATTAATTCTTCGATCTTAAATATGATCAACTTATCTCTAATAATCGGCTATGTACCACAGGCCTTCAAGCTGGCTGTAGTTAAACCTTTACTCAAAAAGCATCTCTAGACCCAGCAGTCTTAGCTAATTATAGGCCAATCTCCAACCTTCCTTTCATATCAAACATCCTTTTTTCCATCAAGCATCCTGACTATGCTAACAACCTGTCAAACGTCTCCTCTTGTCCACAGAAGTCACACTTCCCTGTGTCATGTTTATCTTTTTAAGTGTGCTATTCAAGCCTGTGTGACCAAATCTTACTCTGCAGATTATATCCTCGTCTCTCCTGCAGCTTCTTCTACACTGCCCAACTGTTTTCTGTATAATATTATCTGCCTTTCCCGTCTCTGTCCCATCGTGCCTGCCACTCGTCATTCATCTTTACCTTGATTATACTCTTCACCTCACGTTTACTGTGTTTTATAGTCAAACCTACATGACTTCTTCTTGCTGCACCTTTTGCAAACTTATCGTCCTGTTCATTGCCATCAACACTGATATTCGCAGGAAGCCATAAGAAATCCACTTCTATCCCTCTGTGTTTAATTCTATACAGTAAATGAAATCAAAAACAATATCTTGCCTAGAGTTTGAAGACATATTACCTGTACTCACTAGCGTGCTGCTAGAGTCCAAGCAAACCAAACACCTCCCTACTGGTGCGTCCTCCACCCAGTTCAAAGCCAGTAAAATCGCTACCAACTCCCCAGTATAAACTGCCACATAATCTGTAATTCTTTTACTCATCACGAAACGTATTTCTGGGATAACAAATGTAACAGCCGTTCTTTTATCTGACAGTGTTGACGCACCAGTAAATATCCTCACATGACCTGAGTACTTTCCCACTATATGAACCTGGCTTTTAGTCGCCCCTCCTCCCTCGCCACAAGCTTCCTTTAGAACATATCTTATAAAAAAACTACTTTATTGACAATTAGCAATAACAATTACAGACAGTCTAGAAGAAGAATCACATAAACAAGGAGCAGACGTTTATGGTTTTAATAGCTTTTATATTTTGGGAAAGTTTTAAAAATATTGTTTGGTTTTATTTCTAAAGCATTGAAAGGACGGCTTTGCATTAGAAAAGTAAGATCAGTAAATGAATCCATTAAAATTATTTTGCCTTGTTTGCAAAAGAAGCCAAACAATATTTTTGTTACAAAGAGAGAACTCAGAATAGATCAAAGATCACAAACATCAGGCACTGATGGAAACACCCAAACACAGAAACAGATGCACCAACAGGTGAATGAGGCATGTTGTATAAATGACTTTGAGTGCTCAGGTAGAAACGCATGAAGAACCAGTGCGTCTAATATTTGGAAACTAATCTGTGTTTGAGCGTCCTGGATGAGACACAGATCATGTTGGAGAGCGAGGACGTCATCTTTCTTCCCGAGTGTGTAACTACAGGACGTGTGCAGAAGGTTTAAGCACAATCGTCCTGCTGACAGTTATTGATGAACGAGTCCTTCAGGGAGGCTCCAAGATCACTGTGGGTTTTACCAGCTGCTGCTAAACGTGTAAACTGAGAGGTGTTGGTGCTTTATGTGTGAAGATGTGCATGTTTGCATCACTTTAACAGTGCAGACAGCTTCTTTCCTCATGTGCACCCATTTCATATGTTTTTATTGTGATGTTTAGTAATATCTGCTTTCCTCCTTCAGGGAGACGATAAAGTGACCTCGATCTTAAACATGTGGAGAGAACGTTTGACCAACAGTCCTGGGAAAAGGATGACTACTTACTAAAATGTAAGGCAGCTAATGTGTGTGACCTTAGCAGAACAAATGCATCATGGCTGCAACGCTCCAGTGTGTTTAAACATTTGAACATTTTCTGTGGCTTCAAACCAGCAGCTCCTCTGTACTCAGTCATTTTTGTGTATCTGTCAAAGTGATTGTTGTCTTTAAAAAGCCTTTTGTGTTTGAGTTTTGTGAGCAGTACCGAGCTTCTCTTTAGTCTAAGGTGAGTCGATATATTTGATTCCATTGTTTGGCGTGAAGGCGTTTTCAAAGTCAGCAGCAGCAAACGCTGAACAAGCAAAGTTTGTGCACCATTAGAGACAGCAGTGGATCTACTGACCTGTAGGTGTTGGAGGTGTTTGTGTGCAGCTGTGGGTGAGTCAGCTTTATTTCACTTATCGATGACAGGGCGCTGTTAGCTTTGATTTAGGATCCACTGAGCTGTTTCATCTACTCTGTCACTGCCAGCAAGCAGAGCCCAGGGTTGGCTTCATAACCTGGATGTGGCCTTGCTCAAGGGCACTTTAGCAGCATGTTCCCAGCAGTAATAGAGGGATTCAAACTGGTCACCCTGGAGTAGGAATTACCCAGAAATGTCACCTTATGTCAGAAGTTTTAGTGAGACAGGAACAACATTACAGCTCTGATGTCATTGATCTGTGCAATGAGGACATATTGAACTGTGAGGATGTGGCACCCTTGTGAGGGAATGACCACATTAATATTATTTTGTGTAAAACACTCATGTAACGGGACATTTTTCATTACTATATGTATTTATTTTCAGTTTCTTTAAAAGGATAGAAAACCCATGTAACAGGGATTCATTTTGTGTTAGAAAGGAGTGAGGGCGGAACTTTGGTGGTTGCTCCGGGGTTTCAGGGTGCAGTAAGTGGAGCCCACCTTCCACTGCTTCCTCAGACACGTTCTGGAGGAAAGCAGAGATGCATCGTGTCTTCCTTACTCCGCTCTTCACCTGCTTTTACAGGTCGGTAAATGGTGCTCGCACCGAAAATGTTGTTTATTGTTACCATGGTTACCAGGGCCGTGCAGAGATGTTTAAAGGGGCGGGTGCTCAAAGTTAAAAAGGGGTACATTGAAGCAGGCTGAATAACAACAACACACATTCATCAAGAATCTAATATGGGATCGCATCATACTATATCACTGTTGTGAGGTGGCGACAAGGCAAAGCAAATGTAGCCGATGTTTTACCTGATGGGTACAATGTTGCTGTTGAGGGGTTGCTGTGGATAGTGCTGGAGGGCAGGGCTGTGTTGATCTGAGACTGTAGACATTAAAAAGTCCATAGGAGAGAGATGGTAGCTGATTAAACAAGTGTCATGAGATAATAACAAAATGCAAAGATTGGTGACAGCGCTTGGAACCATAAGGCAACAAAAACTGTGAGAAATAATTTAGGCTCTGCCTGTGAATCACTCTTTGCTTCTCTTCTTCCTTCCATCCCATCATTTCATATATCACTCTCCACTTGCTGTCTATCTGAGAACAAGGCACAACTTGCTATTGCAATAAACCATAATCTAATTATCCACACCTAACAACTCTTGCACTTAATCTATAATAAAATGATGACAGAAAAATGCACTGCCTTTAGTAGCCTCACACAGCTCCTACTGTTTCCTCCTCATGTCCTTACCAGCCATGTCTGGACAATGTTATATCATGAGTAATAATTTTAAAAAAATCCATATACATAAAACACACACATGCACGCACACACAGTGACATTTTAGACCTTCAGAATACTGTATATACTATGGGCATCTCGGTGCTGATCCAGAATCCTTACATTATTATTTATTACTAGAGCTACAATAATAAAGCAATGAGGAGGGGGAAGTAATAAATATGAAATAATGTATTTATGATGATTCCATTTGTTTCACTATCCACTCTGTGCAGGGGCAAAGCTTATTACATTTTTAAACTGTAGAGATACAATAATTTTACTGTTATAAAATCCAAATTTTGTCTTATTTAAAATATAAATCTAATATAATCTGCTTCTTAATGTATGTTCTTTAAAATACAGCGTGTGTTTTTTAAAATATTATAATAATGCATAATTATGTGGACATGCATATTAGATCGTTTTTTAGTGAAATATAATCCCCCCAGAAAGGCAGGAAAAGCCCTGTAACTTACTTTAAAACTAAATATGTTCCCTAAAACGGTGACAGAGCTACAGACCCATGACAGCCTTACACAGTGAGCTAGCAGCTATGACCAGCACTACATGTGCAGTTAATAAAAGGACAGGTAATGTTTGTCACGCTGTTGCACACACAGCACGCTCGTTTGTTTCAGTTCGTCAGTTGCCGCAAGACAGCTTACCAACGTGTACGTAATAAGCTAATACTCCTGTGTGCTATACACTACAGTGTACGCTGTACACCTACTTACTGGTTTTGTCGCATCAGTCTGTGTCTCTGAGTTAATTTGTGTTTCTCTTACAGCTCCGGACTGCAAAAAATGCGCATGCTCTTTGTGAGCTCGTTCCCGGCTCGTAACCAGCGCGTTCTGCCGTCAAGGGCGATCATTGGTTAAATGTGATCATGTGACTGATGCAAGCCAGATCCTTTTATTTAGTTAAACCGTGATTAATGGTATATATTATTGTTGAGGGACACAGACAGGACTCCACACGCCCACACACATAAAAAAATAAATAAATAAATAAAAAATTTTAAAAGTTGCCTCAACAAAAGGGCACTTTGGGCACCCATCAGGAAAGGGGCGGGTGCTCAAGCCCCTCCAGCCCCCCCGTCTGCACGTGCCTGATGGTTACCCACATTAATATGAATGAGAGAGTTAAGGCGGTCCGCCCGAGTTATTTATGTGTAAACACGGGAAAAACCAGAGGAGTGTCCCGCGCGGCCACCTTGCGAGCCCGCTCGTTAGGTGGAGCGCTCGTGAAGCAGCGTCAGTGCGCTCCTATGCTCTGTGCAAACGTGTTGTAATGCTCCAATCAAACCAGTTCTGAGAGATGTGAATGTTAATAGTTATGTTAAAGTGACTAGTGAGCTAGTGTAACACAAGCACTCTGAGCAACTCTGTGTAGCTAACAGAGGCATTCACAGTTAATTAAATAAGCTGGGTTTCATGATGCACTAAATAGTGATTTTGCCAGTAAATTACTGAAGGGAACAAATGTGATGTATTTACCGATGCTGTTATTGAATATAACTGTTCAGCCAGTAAGACACTGCAGAAGACAATGTGATGCGTTTATTGATATGATAAAGGAATGTAACTGTTATGGAAAGAAGTGTGAATTTGAGAAACTGAACGTATTTGTCATCGTGGTCTTCATCCTTGGGACCCATAACATGTGCATGAATTAAACGGTCCTTAAGACATGAGAAAAAGGAGAAGTGATTTTTGTTTGTATGAAACTTCAGAGTTATTAGGGAAGTTGAGCTGCAGCATTGTTGGGTGGAGTGGAAGAAAAGAAATGCACCAAAACTGCAAGTCATGCCAGTGTGTCAAAGAGCAAAGTGAAATCTTGCTTTAATAAAAATTATCTATCTGCATTCAAAGTCAGAATTGTGGACATTCATTCTATTACTTCCTTAAAACAGTAAACGGTAAGACTTTATGTGTGTTAACTCTTAACATCAGATTTAGGGTTCTTATAGGTTATTCTAGTCAATCATTATAACACGTCCTTGGGACCTACTGTCCAGGTCACGAAATTTTACTCAGCACAATAACAAGTGCCATAGATCATTAGAGGAGAGCTGCCGTTAATAAGTGTGACTGACAAATATGTTTCATTAAGGTTGCCAATGAGAGCATAGAGTCAGAGGTAGTGCAGGGCGGGCGCTTAGACGAAGGCAGTTAGAGGCTGAGCGAGTCTCCTCGGATGGAGAGCCGGTCCAGACCACCTGTACAGGGGTAACTGGGATCTAACATCCTTTATAATCCTTTGCAGTGCGTAATTGAATGGCGAGAGGTTCTATAACATGTGCAAATAGCAATGGGGACAGAGAGCACCCTTGCCTCGTAGAGCGTTAGAGGGAGAAAGGACGAGAAATTATGTTATTTGTATTAACCGAGGCCTGGGGCTTTGTATAAAGCAGCTTAAAGCAGCCTTAGTGTTAATCAATTTGAATGTTAAACTATAAGTTTACTTACGACATATACTGACTCATTCTGCTTTCATAAACTTATTTATTCGCTCAAAAAGACAAAAAAAGGGAGGATGATGTAAGAATATAGTCTCAACAGCATGGTAACGTATTTTACCTGAATAAAAGCTAATCAGCTCAGTCAGTGAGTGTTACCATCCGATAATGTCTTTCTTCATCAGCTGTGCCAGTGCCATCTACTCCCTTTCATCTTTGGTGTTGGTCAAGGTAAATTTCTCTGGCTGCTTTAGTCTGCTTTAGCTTCTTCTCGCAGCGCAGATATGTCCCTGCTGACTCCTTTGTGCATACCAGCGAGCTAGATTTTAATGCTGTCCAAATTGTCTTCATACGGTTTCAGTCCTGCCCGTATTTCTGCACGCAGCGTCCTCACAGATATAGGCGCTTTCTCCCCCGTCTCCACGTTAGCATCAGCTTTCGCTTTGGTTGCTTCGCCTTGTTCTCCACTAGTGATGGTAAATGTGATGTTTTTGACTGAATCGAGTTTCAATGAGTCACTCACCAAAGTTTGAGTCATTTGAGTCACTGAGTCATTTGATCAGAGAGTGAAAAAAATGTACATTTTCACTCAAATTTAATTTGTTTCTCTTTTCATGTATATCCTACTGCTAAGATGAGTGATTGAAAAAGAAAAACAACTGTTTTTATAGAGCAGGGGTCGGCAACCTTTCTGATGTCGAGTGCCATTTAAAATTTCCTGAGAAGTCAGTGTGCCATATGATTGCATTAGCAATACATTTAATAACACTCTATATCAGGGGTGGGCAATTCCAGGCCCTGAGGGCCGGTGTCCCTGCAGGTTTTAGATGTGTCCTTGAAGCAACACAGCTGATTTAAATGGCTAAATTAGCTCCTCAACGTGCCCTGAAGTTCTCCAGAGGCCTGGTAACGAACTAATCATGTGATTCAGGTGTGGTGACCCAAGGTGAGATCTAAAACCTGCAGGACACCGGCCCTCGGGGCCTGGAATTGCCCACCCCTGCTCTATATTAACAGTTACACACTATATAGAACCACTTTATAGAATTATATTTGTTCGCAGATATTGGCAGCTATCAGCGAATAGTTATCAGCTATTTTGAAAGAAAAAAAAATACTTTTTATCCATAACAAGAACTCCATAACAGCAAATGAACTTTACAGCAGAAAATGCACATGCTATTTATGGTCTCCTCACAGCAATGATAAGAAACATAAACTGGGCCAATATGGCATGTTTGTTAATACAGGGACACACATGTTAATGTGATCTTTGGTCTCCCACTCAGAGACACAGGTCTCCGAGTGTCCAGCATTCAGAGGCTACCTGAGGACACTTATGTGAGAGAAAATCTGCTCACAGATATGTAGAGCCAAATACTGTCAATAAGGCCTCTGCAATGTTGTGAAGATGGTTAAACTTGTCAGGTAGTGATGTCCAGCAGGTGAAAATGCAGCTCCATGAACACGCACAGCTGTGGATTCCAGCTGCTTCGATGTTATATGTCTGATTTCTATACATTTTACATCAGATAAAAACTTTGGTTGTAAGCTTCAGATAATTATTTAATAAAAGCGAGAAATTTTAAATGAGAATAACAAAGAAAAGTATTTCTTTGTGCCCCCCTTTCCCTGTTAATGCCCCACCTGCCCCCCTGGCATAACTTTGCTAGACCCGCCCCTGCACAGTTACCAGCTGTCAGCTACATAAAAAAAGGATCCTGGTGTTATTTGTCTCTCAGAAACAGTTCATAACTTCCCTTCAACTCATTCATGTCACCTAAAAGGTAAACCTGTTTCTCCATCATCTGTTCAGCTCTGATGATTCAGTAAGGACATCTCCTGGTTTCATCTTCATGTTTCCCTCTCACCACATATCCAAACCGACATCATGACCAGCAGCTTTTACAGCTGTGGCTCCAGAAAACATCAGCTGACACTAGAAATTAAGATTAAATAAATTATAACAACAGCTGATCAAGTTTAGCGCGACATCCGCTGGTTTCCTCTTTCTGGCGCAAAGTGGGTGATAAACAAACAAGAGAGAAAAGCCGATCAGCTGATCACTGATCAGTTTCATGATTGAAGTAGAAACAGGAGAGGGAGAGAATGAGAGAAGAAGAGGCAGCTGTGCAGCATAACAACAGAATAAATCCAGCTTTGTGTCTTTTTCCATTCTAGCTGAAGTCCGGGACAAACTGTTCCTTTTCAGCTCAATTTTCTCTGAATGCGGGACGATTCCGTCTTTTTACAGGACGGTTGACAACTCTACTAACTTATAAATAAAATAAAGTTTGCTACAACAATGCTGATGAAAACTCCGTCATGCTAGACAAACTGTTCCTTTTCACCTCAACACAAAACGTGTAATATTTTCTCTCAATGCGGGACGATTCCGTCTTTTTACGGGGCAGTTGGAAACTCGACTAACTAACTTTATGAATTAAATAAAGTTCAACATCAGTAAGATCAAAGATTGAAAATGTTACGTCATTCAGGGGTAAAACCGCAAAGGATTCTGGGAACGAGAGGCAAGCGGTATTAGCGCACGCAGGCTTTCACATGAAAACAGTCACACAGCGATAAAAAGAAACACAAAAAATAGGAAGAAGCTGTTGTATTATTAACTGCAATAGCCAGTCGCATGACAGATTGGTTGTTATTGGATTACATCATGGAAGAGAAATTGTTTAAGCCACATTTCCGAAATAACAAAGAGCCAACGGATGGCCTGGATTGCAGCCATTCGAAGACCAAATATAACGTCCCAGAACACTCCAGCTCACATGTTAGTCTGCTCCAAGCATTTGCACAAAGGTAAGTCTTCTGTTGTAGTTATTACATAATTTATCATAACATAATTGTTGATGTAGGTTACAAATAAGTCTTATATTGATTTGAATTGAATTTATTGCGCTATGCTGCTTTGTTCACTGTGGCTTTGTGGGTTAATGTTTGCCAATTTTTTGATGTGTTTTATAGAAAAACCAGCCTACAAAATGCTGGAATGCGATCCAGACTGTGCACCCTCTATCAACCTGGGTCATACCGAGTGTAAAGCTTCTACCACAGCGAGATTTGATCGGTTAAGAGAGAGAGAGCGATATCAAAACAGCCACGAAACGTCCCGCATATATGTGCCCAAGGGTTGTATTGAAGCAAGCAAGGGATGAATAACTGTTTTGCAGTATGTTTTTTTTCTTCATTGTTGATTTGTATTTCACCGAGCAGCTAATAAAGCACGATGGAATACAATTTTGCCTCTTTCTTGTAAGATTCTATAATAGAATGAAACAATAATGCCATTTATAAATAAAGAAAAATTGAATGAATTACAAAACACTCTTTTTTTTCTATTAGATCTGAAAATGTTGTGTAATACTACAACCTGAAACAACAAATAGATTGTGTTGGCCTTTACAGGAGATAAAGAAAAAAATGTAACAACAGCGGTGAAATGGAATAGTCCAAATCACCAAAGTAAATTGGACCAGGGCTTGTTGCAGGGATCTGAAGTTACTAAACATTTTGTGAGTGTATGCACTCACACTTCACTCAGGATCATATAATAATAAATATTTGCGTGATGAAAGTTGGGCAGCACGCTAACATGCTTATTCCACTCTGTATGCTCGTATGGGTCTGACCCTTTCACTCCTTTGATTTTGTCCTCGTACTTTTTCTTGCCTTTTCGTCAAGTCTGTCTTTGTACGGACCTGCTGAGTTCTTCGTCGTTTTGTACATAACTGTTTCGGGGGTAAATAAAATACAAGTAGGGATTAAAACCGCAGAATTAATGATTACCGGTGTTGGAAATGCTAGTGTTTGATGCAGTGTCTTTGTGTTGTTGCCACACGTACCCGGCATGCAATGCGCGAAAGTCACGTGGTCTGTCAATCTCTTTGGCTTTGGAGTGTGATGTCATGGGGGTGGGCGTGGAAAGGATTTTGGCCTGATGCGCCATTTTCCGAGTCTAAACAAAGCACAAGCGAAAAAGGAGTGAAGGCACACACAACAGCCATGGTTCGTACTTGCTGTGTGGTCGGCTGCAATGTTCAATCGCACAACCGGCAAGAGAATACGCTTAAAAAGGGTTTGTCTTTTTATTCTTTCCCAACCTAGAAGCAACATCAGGGAGCTCGTGTATCGTATGTTACCAAACGAAGGCGTCTAGCCTGGATAGCAGCTGTGAGACGAGCTGATATCCAGTTCTCTTCCATCTCCAAATATCTGTTGGTGCTCCAGACATTTTCACTCTGGTAAGTTCTATATATGTTCATATCACTCTTTATAGCTTAATAATATTATCGTTGTGGCTCTCGGAGGTTATAGAAATTGTGAACAAACATGGAATTGAGTGACTGTGCAGACAAACGTGCTATGTAACGATTCGCACAACTGTAGGGAAGCCTGCCTATGAAATGGATCAAACAAATCCAGACTGGGTACCAACGTTACACATGGGGCACTCCGAAATCCGAACGTCACATTCAGACCATCACAGACGGCGAACGCAACGGCAACAACAAAAAGCAGTAGTTGGAGGTAAACAACAACCCCACCTTCAACCACAATCCCTCATTTTAAAAGTTGCTCTTAGTGTCCGGCAATCAACACATACATTTTGCAGGATTCATACGGCCTTAATGTGTAAACTGTTTAAAAATTTCCTTCTGTGTTTGCACTCTTTGCGTTGGACAGGCTTTCATAGTGGAGCAAAAGAGTGTGCAGGTGAGGCCTCAGCAGAAGTTACGGCAGAAGAGCAGCCAGAGATGGATACGACAGAAGAGCAACACCATAACAACCCTGTGATTTTGGCTGAGGGCCTGTGTTTGACATGTAGAGGCAGAGGAAGTGGGTGCAAATGTAGAAAATGGTGATCTGAGAGAGATACAAACAGAAGATCAAAGACCGACAAATGATTGTGTGCGCTGTGTACAGAGCAGAGCAGAAATAAACTGGCTGCTGGAGGAGAACAGAAAGCTTAAATCACTGTTGGACAAGGCAGAGATGAATGAACAACTTTTAAAGGGTGACACAGAAAAAGTGAAATATTACACTGGTCTTACTTGTTTCGCTATTTTAATGTCCGTGATTGACAACGTAAAAGCTTTTCTACCAGCATTAAAAGAAACTGTCGCATTTCCAAATGTCTGTGAAGGTTCTCAGTCATCCAGGTCATCGTAGTCAAAGGAGCTTGCAAAGAAAAGCATCTGGACTTCTTTAAGTTACTTGAAGACGTTTCACCTCTCATCCGAGAGGCTTCTTCAGTTCTAAGGTCAAATGGTGGAGAGTCCCAGATATAAACCTGGTGGGAGTGTCCCCCCACAGAGGGACAAAAGGACCCCCTGATGATCCTCTAATTGCCTGAGCCATGGTGTGGAACTGGGTGTGGGTCCCAATCAGCCAGAGTTTCGGGTGAGTTCATTGTGAAACCTGGCCCCACCTTATCATGCGAATTCCTGAGGTCAGATGTCCCAGGGTGTGAGTGGGCGTTAAGGCGTCTGGGAAGGGATCTCAAAACTGGATTATAGATGGCAGAGTGTTGGTGTCGTAAACCACCGCCTCTGTTCAAAGATGGTCGCTCACAGTGGACATAGATGGCTTCTTTCACTCCTCTTTCAAACCATCTGTCCTCTCTGTCCAAAATGTGAACATTGGCATCCTCGAAAGAGTGTCCTTTATCCTTAAGATGCAGATGGACAGCTGAATCTTGTCCAGTGGAGGTGGCTCTTCTGTGTTGTGCCATGCGCTTGTGAAGTGGCTGTTTGGTCTCTCCAATGTAGAGGTCTGGGCATTCCTCGCTGCACTGTACAGCATACACCACATTGTTAAGTCTGTGTTTTGGCGTTTTGTCTTTCGGGTGAACCAGTTTTTGTCTGAGTGTGTTGCTGGGTCTGAAGTACACCGGGATGTCATGCTTGGAGAAAACCCTCCTGAGTTTCTCTGATACACCGGCTACATAGGGGATGACAATGTTGTTGCGTCTGTCCTTCTTATCCTCCCTCGCTGGTGTCTGATCTTCTTTTCTGTGCCTCTTTGCTGACTTTAAGAATGCCCATTTAGGATAGCTGCACGTTTTGAGTGCTTCCTTTACATGTGTGTGTTCCTTCTTTTTCCCTTCAGGCTTAGAGGGAACATGTTCTGCCCGGTGGTGTAGGGTCCTAATTACTCCAAGTTTGTGTTCGCTCGTTCGTTGTGTTTGTGTTTGGCTCCTGTCCTGTCGGTGGCGCTGTCACTTGGTGTTCGCTCGCTCTGTGGTATAGTATCGCTTCCTGTTCCTGCTCAAACACAGTGGTGTTTCTGAGTAGCTTATTTGCTTAGCAGTTTAATTAACAACTTTTAAATACATTCTTTTTTTCACAGTATAATCTTCACGTGCTTCATCCGAAGCACACTTTCTGCGTACTCACTACCTAATTTATAGCCAAAGTATTCACTCACTGTCTCTGTACTGTTTCGCTAGCTTAGCTCGTAGCCGACCCGTTAGCACCATGGCTACTTCACCTGTCCCTTCTGCACTTTCTTGCTCATTGTGTCAGATGTTTAGTTACTCCTCGGCCTCCTTTAGCAGTAATGATATCTGTAACAAATGTAGCATATTTGCAGCTCTGGAGGCCAGGATTACTGATCTGGAGACTCGGCTTTGCACCCTTCTCTCACCCTTAGCTAGCCAGGCCCCTGTAGCTGGTGCAGCCGAAGATAGCGTAGGCCCCGCTAGCTGTTCCCCGGCAAATCCCAAGCAGCTGCGGAAAGAAGGCGGCTGGGTAACGGTGAGGAGGAAGCATAGTCCTAAACAGAAGCCCCAGGTACACCATCAACCCGTTCATGTGTCTAACCGTTTTTCCCCACTCGGTGACACACCCGCTGGGGGTCAAACTCTGGTAATTGGTGATTCTGTTCTGAGACATGTGAAGTTAGAGACACCGGCAACCATAGTCAATTGTCTTCCAGGGGCCAGAGCAGGCGACATTGAAGGAATTTTAAACTGCTGGCTAAGGGTAAACGTAAATTCAGTAAAATCATAATTCACGTCGGCAGTAATGACACCCGGTTACGCCAATCGGAGGTCACTAAAATCAATATTGAATCGGTGTGTAACTTTGCCAAAACAATGTCGGACTCTGTAGTTTTCTCTGGTCCCCTCCCCAATCAGACCAGGAGTGACATGTTTAGCCGCATGTTCTCCTTAAATTGCTGGCTGCCTGAGTGGTGTCCCAGAAATGATGTGGGCTTCATAGATAATTGGCAAACCTTCTGGAGGAAACCTGGTCTTGTTAGGAGAGATGGCATCCATCCCACTTTGGATGGAGCAGCTCTCATTTCTAGAAATATCGACAAATTTATTAAACCCCTCAAAACATGACTATCCAGAGTTGGGACCAGGAAGCAGAGTTGCAGTCTTACACGCCTCTCTGCAGCTTCTCTCCTCCTGCTACCCCCCCAAAAACCCATCTCCATAGAGACTGTGTCTGCTTCCAAAAAGACAAAAAACAAACTAAAAACCAGCAACAAACAACTTAAACATTTACAAAGAAAGAACAATACAGTATCCACATCTGAACCAAAGAGTAAAACAGTGAAATGTGGATTATTAAATATTAGGTCTCTCTCCTCCAAGTCTCTGTTAGTACATGACTTAATAATTGATCAACAAATTGATTTACTCTGCCTTACAGAAACCTGGTTGCAGCAGGATGATTATGTTAGTTTAAATGAATCAACACCCCCGAGTCATTCTAACTACCAGAAATCTCGAAGCACAGGTCGAGGGGGCGGTTTGGCAGCAATTTTTCACACCAGTCTATTAATTAATGAAAGACCAAGACAGACTTTTAATTCATTTGAAAGCCTGATGCTTAACATTGTCCACCCCAGCTGTGAAACTCAGAAACCAGTCTTACTTGTTATCATCTATCGTCCACCTGGGCCTTACACAGAGTTTCTGTCTGATTTCTCAGACTTTATATCTGATTTAGTTCTGAGCTCAGATAAAATAATTATTGTGGGTGATTTTAACATCCATGTTGATGCTAAAAATGACAGCCTCAACTTGGCATTTAATCTGTTGTTAGACTCAATTGGTTGTGTAAAATGTAAAAGAACCCACCCACCACTTTAATCACACTCGAGATCTTGTTTTAACATATGGCATAGAAACTGAACATTTAACAGTGTTTCCTGAAAACCCTCTCCTGTCTGATCATTTCTTGATAACATTTACATTTACAATAATTGATTACGCAGCAGTGGAGAGTGGACTTTATCAAAGTAGATGTCTTTCTGAAAGCGCTGTAACTAAGTTTAAGAATATAATCCAGCCACTGTTATCATCGTCAATGCCCTGTACCAACACAGAGCAGAGCAGCTATCTGAACGCTACCCCAACAGAGGTCGATTATCTTGTTAATAATTTCACCTCCTCACTACGTACGACTCTGGATACTGTAGCTCCGGTGAAAACTAAGGTCTCTAATCAGAAGTACCTGACCCCGTGGTATAATTCTCAAACACGTACCCTGAAGCAGATGACTCGTAATCTGGAGAGGAAATGGCGTGTCACAAATTTAGAGGATCATCATTTAGCCTGGAGAAATAGTTTGTTGCTTTATAAGAAAGCCCTCTGCAAAGCCAGAACAGCTTACTACTCATCACTGATCAAAGAAAATAAGAACAACCCCAGGTTTCTCTTCAGCACTGTAGCCAGGCTGACAAAAAGTCAGAGCTCTTTTGAGCCAACCATCCCTTTAACGTTAACTAGTGATGACTTCATGAACTTCTTCACAAATAAAATTTTTATCATTAGAGAAAAAATTACCAATAATCATCCCACAGATGTAATATTATCTACAGCTACTCTTAGTTCCATTGATGTTAAGTTAGACTCTTTTTCTCCAATCGATCTTTCTGAGTTAACTTCAATAATTACTTCCTCCAAACCATCAACGTGTCTTTTAGACCCCATTCCTACAAAACTGCTCAAAGAAGTCCTGCCATTGATTAATTCTTCGATCTTATATATGATCAACCTATCTCTAATAATCGGCTATGTACCACAGGCCTTCAAGGTGGCTGCAGTTAAACCTTTACTCAAAAAGCCATCTCTAGACCCAGCAGTCTTAGCTAATTATAGGCCAATCTCCAACCTTCCTTTCATATCAAAAATCCTTGAAAGAGTAGTTGTCAAACAGCTAACAGGTCATCCGTTAACACGGCTTTTCCTGAAGTAGGAGATGCTCCTACTTCAGGAAAAGCCGTGTTAACAAGAAAACCACACATATGGACCTGTAGGTTTTTGTGACACGCTGACATTTTCTGGGTGTAGGCGTGTCAAGCGTCCTGTTCATGCTCCAGTCCCCAAGTTGTTTGCACATTATAGACAGAGTTAACAGGGTAGCAAACACGATTAACCACAGTAATGGTGGGTTTTTCTACAGTGGTGGCAAACACAGCGTGCATCATTGAAGCTGTGATTCTCCCAGCACGTCACACATACCATTGAGGGCTCTTGTGTTGTAGTCTTGTGCGTACCTCAATAGCTTCTGCCTGTTCTTCAGTAACTTTTGCTGCATTTAGGTACTTTACACAGTGCAGTTGTAGCTCGGTAAGGCCAAGGGACTGTGCACCTGTGTTGTGCAAACACGCCAGTGGTAATGTGGATGACTGTACAGTGTGTGATGTGTAGTATTTCTCCAATCCAGACAAACACACTGCTTTATTGTGTTTTTTAAATGTGTCTAAAACTGGTGACAACTCCTCAAATGTAGCAGAAGGAATCTTTCTTTTTGAAGGTCGGCTTCTTCTGCCTTTCACCACAGACGGTCCGTTTATATTTTCATCAAGAGTTTTTTTTTGTGCTGCTGAAGATGAAAAGTCAATGTTATGGCCAACCTCTGGCTGTATCTTGGTTGTGTTCCCCGGCAAAACCCAGTAGGCTGGTTCATCTGTGACAGTCTTTGTGCCACGGATCCGCACTGTTGCCTCCACTTTAAACAGAAGTGCAGCGACATGGGTGCAGGTCTCCGCAACTCCGGCCATACAGGTGCAGTGTGCGGCTTCGACCTTCCCCGTGGTGCTTACAATTACCCATGGCCGTAATGCAGGTTCATTCAATCTTTGGGAGTGCAGTACGTGGAACATACAAGGACAAGGTTGATGTAAAGACGATAAATTCAATGAGACACGGAGGACACAAATTAGTGTTAAGTAATAATTTGCCCGATTATCAATGTGTTAGTTTGCATCTACTTTACAATTATGGGCACATGATATGATAATGATATTTTAGCAGTTCAATGATAAATGTATAACATTAATTATGGTGAGGGGGTGGACATTGGCTATTACACTCGATGCACTCCAGCTGACTTACCTTCGTATGAATGACGACGTACTCACAGCTTGAAAATAGCCAAATCTTGCACCCAGCCGTTTGTAAATTAGATGTGCACCTCCAGTGACTTGTAATTACGAAACTGGTTCGCAGTGTAAGCGCTTACTCCAAAAACAAGATACGTGAAGATATCAGGGTAGGACAGTGGCGGTAAGTCGTCTGGGTCTTTACTCCACTGCCATATTTCATATGGGTCCAGATTTGCGATGTACTCTAATTTTTTTCAAGTGCTGCTGCATCGCCTCTGGACGCAATCGGTCTCTATACTGTCCTTTTTCTTTTGAGCTGCTTTTAAGCATGTTTCTTCTCGTCATCGGTCCAACACGGTGCGTTTGTTTTGATTTGTGGACCCTGAAAATGGCGCAATACATTGCGGCGTGAACCAGGTGTAGGACTGAACCCTCCCACACACACCACATCACCACACAAACTCTGGTTTTTCTTCATGTACACTTCCTTATAATCTCTTTCTGCTATTTGCACATTTTTACTGTAAATTTCTAAGTTAAATCTGTAGATTTTGTAATAACCTGTAAATTGTAAATACTGTAAAACCACTGTCATTTAATGGTCAGGCATTGCACAGCTACAAGCATTTCACCTCATGTCATACTGGGTATGGTTGTGTGTGTGACAAATAAAATTTGAATTTGAATTTGAAAGTCTTTCCAGGTGAGTTTGATCCAGGAGGATCTGAAGCCAGAGTCAGACAGAGACTGTGCAGAGACTGTAGAAGGACAGAGCAGCAGCAGAGCAGTCCAGATACACTGATGATCCTCTGTCAGATCCAGAGGGACACACAGGGATGATGCTAGACTCTACATTGTGTCTGACAGTAGAGCTGTTCTCAGAGCAGTTCACTCTGCAGCACTGACAGTCATCTGCACTTCTTCTCATTCCTCTGTCAGTGACTGCTGGATGAAGCTCTCCTCTCCACCTCCCAGTAACATGGCCCAGTCAGAGCGTCTCTACACACAAGCTCATCAGGACACAGCTCCTCCTCTCTCAGCACACACACCGTCCTTTTTACCATCATCACCTCCACCTGCAGAGAGAAAGAGGAAGAGCAGAGGAGATAAACGAGTGTTTCCAGAGACTCTTCATCAGCTGTCAGTCAGTGATGCAGCACATCCAGTATAAAGAGCAGCAGGGACTTCAGTGCTGGGACTGTACTAGGACTCATTGTTGCTTCACTTTTTCTAATCTTTGGCTTTTTATTGAAGTTGATGAAAATGTTTTTCCCTCCTAGTTTGAGTTTGGACTTTCATTCATTAGAATAACCTTGGTGTGTTCACTCTGAACTCTGTAGGAACCCCAACAACAAGCCCAACAATCCAGATGGACGGTTCCAGCTGTTAACGGAGGGAATTCCATCCAAACATCTGCTCTCACTAAATTCTTCCTCACCTACAGACTGTGTTCTTCACTGCTTTAAACTTGGAAATGAATGCAGTCATTGGTCTGCGTGCTGCTTTGTTCAGAGAGCTGATAGGCTGTTGACAGTGTTTGATCAGAGCGTGTCAGCCATTACTATGGTGACCATAAAGGTCAGAAACAGGAAGTGTTTGTGTCCAATCTTGAAGCCTGTCACCGTTCTCCTCTCACAGCTTCACTGAGAAGCTGCAGCTTTACAGGAAACACTGGATCTTTGTTTCATACTGACTGTGTTTAGTACAATACTGCTGACAGCACCACCCACTCACTCCATCACTCTACTTACATCAGAGTCTCCAGTCTGTAGTCTGGACTCTGCTGAAGATCAGACAGCTGCTTCACATCTTTATCCTGCACGTTGTTTCCTCTCAGGTCGAGCTCTCTCAGATGGGAGGGGTTGGACTTCAGTGCTGCTGCCAGATATTCACAGCTGATCTCTGACAAACCACAGACACTCAATCTGTATAAAGAATGAAAGATGTAAGTTTATTAGACAAAGTGTGAGCTTGAAATCATTCAGTGTTTCATCATCTGTTCAGAGCTGAAGAAGGTTCAGAATGTAGAAGTTTAGAAAATGGAAACTCCAAACAGCTGAAGCCAACAGGAAGCAGCTTCAAACAGGAAACTGTGCAGAGTTTCAGACTATATGTCCTGATGCAGCCAGTTGGATTTTGGAGATTTGAATCTTGTTCTGTGACTAAGTCCTTGAATCATTTCTTCCAGTTTGTCCAACAAGACAGACTAAATATTGGACATGTGTTGTGGCTCCATTAAGGGAGCTTCTAAATGTGATGTGATGGCCCATCTGGGACTGTCAGGTCACAGGACTGAAGAGAGCTCAACCTGGGCACACAGTTGTTCCAGTCTGGACCAAAGACTCTATACTGGGACTGAGGGACTGCTTTGACTGCACCCACTGGGACTTTTTAAAGGCTCGTGTTCTCACTTAGATCATCGATTTTTACACTGCAAATTCAAAAGTGTTAAATGTTTTGGTGTTAGTAGTCTTAGAGTTAATTTTACTCTAAGTAGAGTCACATTCTTTTAATGTAACTCTGAGGTGTAAAATGATAGTATTTAAAATCGAGTGTCAAAAATGAGTGTTTCTATGTCAAATCTGGAGGTGTTACAATGGAAACATTAACTCTTGACCTCTTAACTCTGAACTCCTACAGGGGCTATGACACCAATAGAGTAAATTCACAGACTCCGCCCCCAGCACGGCTCCAATTGAAGCTGAAGTGAAACCGTTTCAGAACATTTTGCTCTACATATTTGAGTTGTTTGCCATGCTTGGTAAGTCATTTTTTCAAAGATTGTTTCAATTATTATTATTAGCTTTTACTTCTGTGGCTCTTTGGAGTTGAGACAAAGCTGTGTGAAAGGCATTAGCCATGTTGCTCGGTGATAGCATAATATTCTGTTTTAGCTAGCTGAAAGGTATTGTTTGCGGGCAAATACCACAGCCTTGGAAAAAAGCTTGCATGTGAATTTTCAGTCAAACCTTTGGTCAAATACACCTAAAACAATGTCTAGAATGTGAAATGTTGGTATAATGGTGCTACTTGAAGCCTGAAAACGATCTCCCATTAAAAAAATGAGCAAACAGCAGTAGCAGATGTCCTGACTGGGTTCTACGTTAGCATTTAGATCCCTCCAGAGTTTTGTGCACACGGTTTAGGTAAAAATGAAAAAGGTTGAGGTTTTACATTTAGTTCAGTATTACCTGTTGCCTGTGTCCTTGTCTTTTGGGAAAATACTTTACACAAGTAATGGCTCAAAAAAGATTCCTTTTTTTTTCTGTGCTGCAATTGATTTGTGCCATTAATTAGTGTCAACTAATTTTTATTCAATCTCCACATAGGATATGCTTGTGAAGATGGATTAAGGGGGAGAGCAGAAGTGAGTTGAAGTTCCACAAAGTGATGAATGAAGGACATACATATTGTATTGAAGAAATAAGTGATGAGAATGCTGTTATTTGCATTTACCAGCTCACCTATGTCAGACCTTTTGATAAACAAAATTGAAAGTGAGAACATGTACACTGTTACATCTTTAGAAAATGTTTTGAAATTGTGGTGCACAGTTCAGAATAAATGTTTTTCAAAAACCATTGCGTCTTTTTAGTAAATGTTTATTTCCAAAGGAAGTTTCTAGAAGTTCAGAACAGTAAAATTCCCACTTTTTAGAATTAATTAGAAGATAACTCTTACGTAGTTAAACTAAAATACTCTTTGAGAGTTAATATATAAACTCTTAGCACCAAGTGTTAAATTATCAACTCCAGACAGATTTGGTGTTTAACACTAAATCAGAGTTAACATACCAACTCTCCAAAAAGAGTTAAATTAACACTCTCTGGTGTGGACCCATATAGACACTTTAATAGTGTTGAAATCAAATCTGACAGTGTTAATTTGGACATGCTGGATTTGCTGTGTGGGACCAAAGAGAGGTCCTGATGCTGTGGGAGGGAAATGATTGAAGTGTGCTGTGAGGAACTGACTGGGAGATTTTCACACATTTTCCAGTCCTCCTTGGAACAACAGGAAGTTCCCAGCATATGGAAACAAAGATAAAGTGTCCTATGGCACTCAGTGATGATGGTGCTGTAGCCCCACCACATCCACCTCTTTGTAAAGGAACTAACTGTAATCTGAAGCTTCAACTGGAACTAAGACTTCCTCCACTAGGTGGCAGTGTCTGATGAGAAAGTGTTAGTGGAGCTGGCCTGGAGTCAGAAACAGGAAGATGCAGGATTTGGGCTGAAATGGGGAAAAGTGTTTAGCACTAGTGCCTTAAAGCAAGAAGGTTGTAGGTTGAAGCTTGTTGGCCTTTCTGTGGAGGTTGGATGTTCTCCCACAGTCCAATGAAATGCTGCTTAGGTTCATTGGTGCTTCTAAATTGGCTGTAGGTGTGGATGTGAGAGAGAGCTTCTCTGTCTCTCTCTGTTGGCCCTGTGATGGACTGCTCACCTGTGCAGGTGGACCACGCCTCTTGCCCTATGACAGCTAGGGCACAGGCTGCAGCCCTGTGAGCCTAAGCTGAATAAACAGTTAGCAAAAATGATCCATAGATGGCCTGAAATTCCCCAGTTAGCAATTTGGTAGATAGCTATGACATGCTAATCCCATCCAGCAGCTGTATTCTACCTGTAAGCTGATCCCTGCTGAGCCAAAGCACTTTTTCATATAAGTGTGGATCAGTATAATATCAGCCTGATGTCTGCAGTTTAGTGTCAGCACAACTTTCACATCATATTCATCTCAGCACAACTAAAACATGCTGACTGACCTCAGAGTTTCAAGTTTACATCCTGGACTCTCCAGAAAACCACACATATGCTTCACTCCTGAATCCTGCAGCTTGTTGTTGAAGCTCAGGTCCAGCTGTCTCAGATGGGAGGGGTTGGACTTCAGTGCTGCTGCCAGATAATCACAGCTGATCTCTGACAAACCACAGCCCCTCAATTTGTATAAAGAATGAAAGATGTAAGTTTATTAGACAAAGTGTGAGCTTGAAATCATTCAGTGTTTCATCATCTGTTCAAAGCTGAAAAAGGTTCAGAATGTAGAAGTTTAGAAAATGGAAACTCCAAACAGCTGAAGCCAACAGGAAGCAGCTTCAAACAGACACAACAAGAGAAAAAACTCTGAATGTTTCACATTAAAGTCGTACATTTATCATAAAAACAGGACTTGAAAAAGTCGTGTTTTTCCTTCCAGGAACCACAAGGCTTCACTTTTAAAGGTGAAGTGTGAAAGAAATGGTCAAATTTGAAGTCCAACCCCTTTTTCCAGTCACATTATTAAAGCAGACAAACTACAAGCTCATTTTCATTCCAACAAGTCATCTTCTGACCTGGACTAACAACACTGGTCTCTATGTGCAGCTGGCTGTGAGACCAGTGCTCAGGGACCGTCTACAAAGTGTAACACTGAATGAACATCACATACTAATTTGCTTCCATCATCCAACCTGAAGAGGAAACAGAGTCTGCTCCCCTTCAAAGTACAAGCTGCTCCTTTTTGTCACAGTATCAAAGAAAGTCTACAGTATAACATAGAAAAAAACACAAACAAAGTTTTGGTTGTTTTTAAATTGTGCAGAAATGAAACTACACTAAGCTCAATTATGTGACAGACATTTCATCCCATGTCAGTTTGGCCTCATCCTGGGCCGGATTATCCAGCACACACTCTGACCACAGGCCCAGGGGCTACGCACAGCTGGGCTCCATCCAAGAGACAGGAAACAAACCAACACAATAATAAAAAGCACCATGTGATCTTCTTACATCTTCAAGCCAAACATAGTAAAAACATGAGCATATTTGTTTCCTGATAAAATGATGTGACAGGTAGAACAGAGTAAAGTGGTGGTGTTTCAGCATTTCTCCCCTCTGCTGCTGATGCTTTTACTCTCTCCCAAACTCAGCTACAGGACTTCCAAATGAATGAAAGCAGCAGAAGTGGCTTTACAAATGAAAGAGGAAGAGGAGAAGAAGAGGAGAGGGAGGCCACCCTGACCATCACTCCAGCTGAAAACATCACACTTCCATTAAAGTTGGTGAGAAAATGTTGAGCAGGATGAGCTGCTGGCTAATCTGGAGGCTGTAGCAGCAGCTCACAATCACCGTGGATTTACACTCATGAAAAAGCTCTGGCTGCTTCATTTCTCATTTCATATCAGAGACTTTAATGCTTCATTGAAGCTGTACTGTGATGCTTCCATATTCCAGTGAGGCCTCCATAATGATTTCAGCTGTTCTGTACAAACACTGTGTGCCCTGTATGGCTCAAAGTCTATGCAGCCTGTTTTTATCTGCTATCATCAGATCTTCATCATCCTCATTCACATCCCTCACACACTCTACAGCCTCATCAGCACTGACTTCATCTTCACTGACTGATGGAGCACAACATGAACCTGTGGAGTCTGAAACACTGTCCTGTCAAACACCTCCCCATCACCACTCCACTTCTGTCAGCCTTTAAATGAACCCTGCTCAAGTCTGTCACTTCTATTTGGAGCCAAAAGGAAAAAACTTCTGTTCAGTCATTTGGAAAGACACAACATTTCTGAAAGGGTAAGTGACGGAAGTGACGGGTAAGGTAAGCGACCCATGTTGTAGGTGACGTCAGACGCCGGAGATTTGGTGGAAAAAAAAAGCGAATGGTAGCGTAGAGTTTAACAAAGTTTCCTTAAGCTTCAGTACTGCCAAATAAACTAACCAACTGTCATATAACTAACAACATCTGTCTTATCATCTCTAACACCCTGGAGGACAACGGGGAGAGTTTAGACACTCTCCAAGAATACATCGACCGCTTTTTCCAAGATTTAGTAATGAAGAAGGCCCAGAGTGCATCTTCCCCAGCCAAAACCGAGACGCCGTCATCGAAGAGATGTCGCCCGGCAGACTCCCCCGGCACAACATCGCCTGCCGGCAAAGACATCGCAGATATCCTGGAGTGAATCGACAAGCGATTGTCCAGTTTCGATGCGAGGCTGTCCCTGGTGGAGATTTTACACAAATCTCAGAGATTTAAATCTCTAAGAGAATCCCTGGAATTCAGCCAGCAGCAGGTGGAAACGCTTGCCGCTGAAAATGCCACGCTACGGGAGTCGGTCAAATCTCTCGCCTATAACGTGACCCAGCTAAACACTGAAAATAAAAAAATAAAAGAGTCCGTTATCGATCTACAAGCCCGTAGCATGAGAGATAATCTTGTTTTTTCTGGTATTCCAGAATCTACCGGAGAGGACGCGGAGGCAACGGTGAAAAGCTTCATTAAAATCCACCTGAAGCTGCCGGAGGACTGAAAGGAACGGACTTCAGCGTGAACGACCAGTTCCCCAAAGAGATCCTGGAACGACGCAAGGTCCTGTTCCCAGTCCGACGTAGCTTCATCCAGAAAGGCTCCCGTGCTGTCATCGCCGTGGACCGGCTCTACGTGGACGGACAGCTCTACCGCCACCCCGGCACCACACCGTGGTTGACTGCACTCCAGATAAGAACCCGCTACACTCTTTTCTTATTCATTCACACTTTCTCCTTTAACATGGGTTTAACCTAGTAATATCAGTATGATGTCATAGCAGATATAACACCGTCACCCTCCGTCATTACTTTAATTGGAATGTTTCCGTTTCTTTTCTTTTTTTTGTTGTCGCTCACAGTTTATGTGGTTTCTTTCTTTCTCTTGTCTTTCACTGCTGTGATCACCTACTTCCCCACTCACCTACAAACAACACCCTCTATTTCTCCATATTTTCACACCACGATCACGCAAACACATGCGCTCAACGGCAGCACATTTACAACAGCCTCACAGCAAGCACAGGCTTACAGGACACATACGCAAGCCACGCTTGTTCATATTAGTGAATAGTCACACACATAGTCAGACTTATGGAGCCTATCACCACACTTTTTTCTCTTTCTATTTACAAACAAGTGATGTTTCCACATTTTCTCCACCCGTCTAAACGAAACACCCAGCTTACATCATTAGACATACACACACAATTATGGGCATGCTGAGGTTTGTCACATGGAATGTAAATGGGTCTGGCACCAGAGGAAAGAGGTTAAAGATATTTAACCAGCTTAAAAAACTACAGGCAGATGTTGTTTTATTACAAGAAACTCACAGACCTGTTACAGGTTTAAACGAACTTAAAACACCTGAGTTTCCTAATGTGTTTGCAGCTTGTTATAATTCTAGACAAAGAGGAGTAGCAATTTTAATACATAAAAATGTTAATTTTACAGTACTCGATACAGTTATAGATCCAGAGGGTAGATTTCTAATTATTAAACTATCAATATTGAACAAAAAACTATTTATTGTAAGTATATATGGTCCAAATGTTGATGAACCCTCATTCTTCCACGGATTTTTTAGTGCACTCTCTGAACACCTTGATTGCACACTCATTCTTGGAGGCGACCTCAACCTTGGACTAAATGAAGAAATGGATAGGCTCAACACAACAGGAACTCAGCGCAATTGGCAATCCACAAATATAATCGAACAGTATATGAGCGACTACGGCCTTTGCGATGCATGGCGCTCCCTTCACCCCAACAGTAAGGAATATACTTTCTTCTCACATGTTCATCACTCCTACTCTCGTCTGGATTATTTTTTGGTCAGCAGCTCACTGCTGAGTGACATTTCAGACACTGAGATTCACCCTATAGCTGTCAGCGATCATGCTCCTGTATCTTTAACACTAATGCACAAGAATAATACTACGCCAAGTAAAAACTGGAGATTTAACACATCACTACTTAAAGATGAAGACTTTATTAAATATTTTAAAAAGGAATGGATTTCATATTTAGACTTTAATGACAATCCCGGAACATCTGCTTCTGTTCTATGGGAAGCAGGAAAAGCTGTGATGAGAGGTAAAATAATTTCTTTCTCATCACACAAAAAGAAAGAAGAAAACAAAAATATTCAGGAATTAGAAAAAAACCATCAAATCCTTAGAAGAAGCCTACGCGTTCCACCAAGATCAAGAAATAATGAACAAAATATGCAAAACAAAACTAGAATTAAATGAAATTATTAATAGAAAAACACAATTCCTTGTACAAAGACTTCGCTTGCAGAATTTTGAACACAGTAACAAATCAGGTCGATTTCTAGTAAACCAGTTAAAAATAAATAAAGAAAAAACAACTATATGTGCTACTAAAGATTTATCGGGGAACACAATATATGACCCTGGAAGAATAAACAACATTTTTAGGGATTTCTATGAAACTTTATATTCACCACAAATAAACCTGTCTAAAAATGAAATTGATTTGTTTCTTGACAACGTAACTCTTCCAAAATTACTAGACAGTCAAGCAATGGCACTGGATTCGCCACTGACGCCAGGTGAACTCCAGGAAGCCCTGATAAGTATACCCAATAATAAGGCTCCAGGTCCAGATGGCTTTCCTGCAGAATTCTACAAAGAATTCTGGACAATTTTGGCACCAGTATTCCATGGAATGTTGCAGGAAATCAAGAAAAATGGCAGACTACCACCAAATATGAATTCTGCTAACATTAGTCTCCTGCTAAAACCAGGAAAAGACCCTTTATTTCCCTCAAGTTATCGTCCAATATCCCTTATAAATGTAGACCTTAAAATAATCTGCAAAGCTCTCTCAAAGAGATTAGAGAAAATAACCCCCCTCTTAATTCATCCTGACCAAACTGGTTTCATAAAAGGTCGGCACTCCTCAACAAACACTCGTAGATTACTTAATTTAATAGACTACTCATACAATAAAAACATTGAAACCATAACATTATCTCTAGATGCAGAAAAAGCATTTGACAGAGTTAACTGGAAATTTTTATTTGCAACTTTACACAAATTTGGTTTTGGAAACTCTTTCATAAATTGGATAAGAATATTATACAATTCCCCAACAGCTCGTATCAGAACAAATGACCAGACATCCTCCAGCTTTTGTCTCCTGAGGGGCACCAGACAGGGATGCCCACTCTCCCCTTCACTTTTTGCAATTTTTATCGAACCTCTAGCAGCAGCACTTAGACAGGCTACAACAATTAAGGGCATAAAATGTAAGAACGTAGAACATAAAATCAGTCTCTATGCGGATGATGTGTTGCTTTTTCTGCAAAACTCACAAATCAACCTCTCTGAGGTAATTACTCTAATAAACTGGTTTTCAAGAGTTTCAGATTATTCAATTAACTGGCCAAAATCTACAGTTCTTCCCATTAACTGCTCCTTCCATAATTCATCTTCTGCCCCACTACAATCTGGAAATATTAAATATTTAGGTATTAATGTTTCTCCTAAGCTTTCAGACTTAATTAAATTAAACCACATCCCACTTCTAAAGAAAGTAGAAGGCGATCTGACTAGATGGAATTCTCTACCCATATCACTCATGGGAAGGGTCGCCACTATAAAAATGATGATCTTGCCAAAAATAAATTACTTATTTTTAATGATCCCTAACAAACCATCACAAGATTGGTTCAGATCTCTGGATTCACATATTTCTAAATTCCTTTGGAAAGATAAACCCCCGCGTATCAGCTTAAAAACGCTACAAAGAACCAAGGATAGAGGAGGATTAGATCTGCCTAATTTTCACCAATACTTCTTAGCCAACAGGCTTCAGTTCATCTCAGAATGGTTAAAATGTACCCTCTTAGATGAGCCCTGGCTAGATGTTGAACAGGCACTATGCAATGATCTAGAGATTTCAGACCTACCATTTATTAGCTCAAACATCAAAAGACATGAATGCTTTAAAAGCATCAACATCAGCTTTTCTCTGACAGCATGGTGGGAGTTTCTAAAAATAACGGAGTCTTCATTAATCCCATGCAAACGTACACCTATCTGGAATAACCCTGACATATTACAAAACAATAATATGATTAATTTCCCAGAATGGAGTTGTAAAGGAATTAAATACTTAGAACATATATTAGAGGGAACAGAATTTATTCCATTTGACAGACTAGTTACACAATATGGGATCAACAAGAAAAGATTTTTAGAATATCAACAAATTAAATCCATAGTAAAAAAGAAATTAAACCTCAGTCAAGTTGAATTACAAACACCACCAAGTGTGGTTCAATTTCTTACTCTTAAATCTCCCAAACTATTATCTAAAATATACAGAACACTTTCTAAACTAGATGAATCAATATCCCTTCCTATTGCAAAGTGGGAAGCAGATTTATCAGTCAGCTTAGACCAAAAACGTCTGGTCTCAGATTTGCTTAAAAACCTTTAAATTGATTAAAAATCCCAATCTGCAATTAATACAATACAAAATACTGCATAGAGTGCACTATACAGGTCATCGAATGTTCAAGATGGGCTTTACATCCGCCAACAACTGCTCACACTGTCAAGGCAATACACCAGACAGTTACATCCACGCTCTTTGGTTCTGTCCACCAGTGCAGAAGTTTTGGCACGAGATATGTGAGGACTTATCAAAGTGTCTGAAATGTAAAATTCCAACCTCCCCTTTAGTATGCTTGTTGGGAAATTTGGATGATGTCACTACAGAAACTAATACAGTCCACATGGTTTTTACTGCCCTATGCATCGCCAAGAAAACGGTCCTCATGAACTGGAAAAATAAAAATAATCTTAATTCTAGCCAATATAGAAACTATCTAATAGATCACATTAGTCTCGGTATAGCCTCTGCCACCACATTAGACCAATCCCTCTGGGCTCCTTTGATCGGCTCCATCACCTAGCGGGGGTAGGGGGTCGTGGTTTGGTCCCGCCTTGGCTATTGTGGTTGATGTGGAGGTTGGGATGGGCTTAGGGCACCTGGAGGACCCCTAGAGACGTTATCCCTGGAGGGCTTAACCCGGGGGTTGTGTTCATAACCTGGTTAGTGGCTCTGGTCGCTCTCAGAGGTTGTTCTCCTCGTGGCCGCGTGCAGCGGGGCTGGAGGATGGTCTGTGCTGGCGGACGTAGGTTACTGGCCTGGTGGCCTGGCTGCCCCTGAGTGGATCCGGGGCGGGCGTGGGGGTTTGGGGTTCGGGGGTGCTTTGCCTCCGTGCTGGGGCTCTGGCTGGGCCTTGGGGGCTTCGGTCCTCGTCGGTGTGTCGCCGAGGTTGTGGGCGGGTGGGTGCACGGGGGCTCAGCCCTGGCGCAGGGGGCCTCTTGTGCATCGGCCTAACCGGGGGGCTCTTGAACTGGCAGGGAGGTTGTTCCATCTTTGCAGGAGTCCACTCTGCAGGTGGGGGAGAGACATAGGAGAGGTGGAGAATAAACTTAACCTGGGTGTCTGTGTCTTGTGTAGTCTGGGAGATGATTGAATGTTGGGGTGGGTACAGTTTCCTCTGCGGTGGGGTAGGGTGGGCTGCCCCGGGTCCTGTGGGGCTTGGCGGTGCTGCTGCCGTAGGCCCCGGTCTGGATGGGCCTGGGCTCCCTTGCCTTGGTGGATACCAGAGGACGGGGGTGCCTATTGGGGTCAGCGGGGGAGCTGGCCCTAGGGAGGGACACCCTCCCCTCCCTTCTTTTCCTCCCCATCCCCGGCTGCCTCCCTCTTCCCGCTCCACCACACCCACCCGCACAGGTAGGGCTTTGGGGTGCGGGTGTGTCACCAGGGTGCAGGGGAGACATCCCCCCCCCCCTCTGTCCTCTTCTGGCCACCTGTGCCTCAATTTTATCTCACAACTTAGACATCCACATTACTTACACTCTCATAACACACACATATATATATATATATATAGGGCCTTGAGGGTGGGCACGTTAACGGCGTCCAGTAGACGGTCTGTGTATTCAAACCTACCTCTGGCGCCGGTGCCCACCTCTCAATTTTAAATCCATGTAGACATTGAGGGTTCTCGGGAGGGGCCGTGCTAACACCTGCTGCTCTCTGGCAGCAGCACCATGCTCTCCCTTGTTTTAAATACACTTTAGAGCAACACGCAGCAACACTACACTTGAGCGGGAGGAGGGAGGTATGGGGTCTTAACACACCCCCGTTCTCTACTAGCCATCAGGGCGGGGGGGCTGGGAAGAGATGCTGGCTGTCCGATTGGCCTCCCTGCTGCTGCGGAGCCTAGGGCGGTCTGCTTGCCTCCACCCCGGAGGGAAGGGTAACATCTCTTGGGTCTGGGTACCGTTTCCACCTCTGGGGGCGTGGATACCTGGACCCGGGGTATAGAGTATGTTTGGGGAGTGTGATTGTGTGTACATGTCCATTTACGTTTATTCCTACGTTGGGTGAGTGCTGAGTGTTTGTATATGTGTGCACGGATGCCCCTCCGGTGGTCCTCCTTGGGCTCTTGCACTCTGGGGCCTCTGGATATCTGGGGCCTGGATCTCCTCCATGCCTGCTTCATGCCCTGGGGGACAGGGCTATGGCTCTCTACATCCTCTTGCAGACCATTACATGGGGAAACCATTTGAATACAAGCGCGCCGATCCACACAGGTGTGCACACAGGTGTTCACTGTTCGTAGACTTAAATCACACCTTTCTTGGCTGCTACTTCAAAGCACATTGTGCGCTGTCTGTCCTGCGTGCTGCACAACAACATTCAATATTAATATTTACTGCTGTTTACACTTAGCTAGATTAATGCGATGGTGTTGTGTATAGTATGTTGCTTTGTTTTGTTTTTTTTGCTTGTTTTCTATTCTTTTTCTCTCAACAGGTGATCCCGGATATATATTTTTTTCCCCCTTTCTCACTGTCCCTCTCCCCTTCTGTTTTTCTTTTCCTTCCTCTTTCTTTCTCCCTTTCCTATCCCTCACTCATGTCTGTCCCGTCTGTAACAACTGAAAATAAAATAAATAATAAAAACAAAGGTCGATCAAATGGACCAATACGGCAATGCCATGATGATCCATTTGGCAAAATAAATCCATTGGGTATCCTTGTTGGTCTTCAGACAACAATTCTGACGGCTAAAGAACCAAATGGGACAGGCGCAAAAAAACAAAAACAAAACAAAAAAAAAAAACATTTCTGAAAGCACTCAAACTGCTTCACATTTGTCTTCAGACAAATCCTGAACATTTAGCAAGAAAAGAAAGTTTCAAACATCCATCAAAGACCTGAAATATAGAAAAACTACAACAGCCGCAGTCAGTGAACTCACCTCAGAGTCTCCAGTCGACAGTTTGGACTCTCCAGTCCAGCACACAGAAGCTTCACTGCTGAATCCTGCAGGTTGTTCCAACTCATGTCCAGCTCTGTCAGATGCGAGGGGTTGGACTTCAGGGCTGAGGCCACAACTTCACAGTGAGACTCTGAGAGTCGACACAGAGCCAGTCTTTGATGATAGAAAATATAAAATTTGTATTATGAGTTCGGGCGACCGTGGCTCAGGGGGTTGGGAAGCGCATCTGTAACCGGAAGGTCACCGTGAGCAAGACACTTTACCCTACCGTTGACTGGTGAAGCCCAGAGGGGCTGATGGTGCGATATGGCAGCCTCGCTTCTGTCAGTATGCTCCAGGGCAGCTGTGGCTACAACTGTAGCTTGCCTCCACTTGTGAATACGAGAGTGAATGAATAATGGAATTATAAAGCACTTTGGGTGCCTTATATATCCAATCCAATCCATTATAAAAGCAGAAAATCTGCATTATGAACACAGACTGAATGTATATGAAGACAAAACAGAGTGAGTGATAATTTAATGAATCTGCTCTTCACATCTGTGCTTCAGCTCCTCTTACTGTGTTTGACATGAAACAACGATTGAGTCTCTCTCAGACCTGCAGACTTGTAATGAGAATCTTTGTTTGGCTTTAATCTGCAGATGAAGGAGGAAGATGGTGTCACATTTAGGCTTCCATAATGTCCACAGTCTGTCACTGAGATCTGATCCAGAGTCAGAGTGAAGACACACATTTGGACTGTTTCCTGTTTTGAATCTGACTCCAGAACATTTTGAATGAGTTCAGCTCAGTGAAGAGTTCCAGCTGGAAAGATGATCTCTGTTTGCTACCTGCTGTCAGGTACGACTGTTCACGTCCACACGCAGGAAAAACCTGCTGACTGTTACCAAACGGAGTAGAAATCTCATCACTGGACAATAATGATGAATGAACTCAGAGCTGCTGATATCAGATCTGATTTCAGGGGAACTAAACACAGAAATGATTGGCCCATTTTAGCTTTCTGAGCCATTATCTGCTGGTGTGTCGCTAGTTGGCAGAAAATGATTTGTATTCCTGTTCAGGGCTTCAGTGTTTATGAGTCCAGATCCAGGTGACAGCAAGTCAAAATGATGTTACCTGTCGGTGTCCAGCAGCAGCCTGTATTCACTTTGAATATTGTTATAACCTGACATGGATCAGTTTGTCTTTGATTGGTTTGTAAATGTCACTGTTTCCATTGGACCTGAGTGACGGTACAAAGACAGAGAGGGAGAGAAAGGAGAGAGAGGATGGAGACAGCAAAGAGAGAGCAAACACAAACAGGTGAGAGTGGACAGGTGACCAAGGTCAACAACCAATCAGAAAGCTTCTGTTTGACCCACAGTCACTGATGATGACTGCACATAACCAAGCAGTGTGTTACTCTGATATCAAATATGGATCCTGCTCTTCTAATAATGATCATCAGATGATATTATTGTGTTATTTTGTAGCTGAATACGATGTTTGTGTGATTATCAGTGAAAGAAGCAGTGAGGAGGATGGAGAGAGAGAGAGGACAGAGGGTGAAGTTAGAAACACTAAAAGGATTTTTCATGGATTTCATGGATGATTTGAGTGATTTCCAGCAGGACACTTAAACATGTCAGTGGACGTCCTAAAGAACATATTCACTGATATGAAACGTGTCATTGAACAGGATTAATAACAGTGGAAACATGGTGGTAACAGCTTTGACTGCATGGATGTGACACACTTGGATTTGGGATCCATGGAGCTGCTGCTGAGTCTGTACAATAAAGGAATGGTGTGGAAGGTTGCAGCGTACGGACACAAACACTTTGTGGTTACAATTTTATTTTATTTTCAAAATTAAACTACTAACCTACACTGATCAATGATGTTAATGATCACATCTGGACTCACCGAGCCTTTCTGCAGTTCCTCACAGCTGGAATCAGTCTCTGTCGTCCCTGCTCTGATGTTTTGTACTTCTGCAGGTCCAACTCATCCAGAACCTCCTCTGACATCTGGAGCATGAAGGCCAGAGCTGAGCACTGGATCGCAGAGAGTTCCTTCTCTGATCTGTTCTCTGACTTCAGGAACTCTTGGATCTCCTGATGTACTGAGAGGTCTTTCATCTCCATCAGACAGTGGAAGATGTTGATGCTTCTGTCAGGAGAGATTTCATCACTGTTCATCTCCTTCAGGTTGTTGATGACTCTCTGGATGGTTCCTGGACTGATCTCTGTCTGATCCAGCAGACCTACTAAGAGTCTCTGGTTTGACTCCAGACAGAGGCCATGAAGGAAGCGAACAAACAGGTCCAGGTGGCCATTTTTACTCTGGAGGGATTTTCTCATGACTCTCTTGAGAAACAAATCCAAAGAGGACTTTTTATATTTTTTCCCAAAGAAGTTCTTCAGCACCTTTGTCTTCCTGTTGGTGTGACAGTGGAACATGTAGACAGCAGCCAGAAACTCCTGAATGCTCAGATGAACAAAGCAGTAGACTGGTTTCTGGAAGATCACACACTCTCTTTTGAAGATCTCTGTACAAACTCCTGAGTACACCGAGGCCTCTGTCACATCCAGACCACACTGCTCCAGGTCTTCTTGGTAGAACATGATGTTTCCTTTCTCCAGATGTTCAAACGCCAGCCTCCCCAGCTTCAGAAGAACTTCCCTGTCAGCCTCCGTCAGCTCCTGTGGACTCGTCTCATGTCCCTCGTGGTACTTGTTCTTCTTCCTCTTTGTCTGAACCAGCAGGAAGTGTGAGTACATGTCAGTCAGGGTCTTGGGCAGCTCTCCTCTCTGCTCTGTAGTAAACATGTGCTCCAGAACTGTAGCAGTGATCCAGCAGAAGACTGGGATACTACACATGATGTGGAGGCTCCTGGATGTCTTCATGTGGGAGATGATTCTGCTGGACAGCTCTTCATCACTGAATCTCCTCCTGAAGTACTCCTCCTTCTGGGCGTCAGTGAAGCCTCGTACTTCTGTTAGCCTGTCAACACATGTAGGAGGGATCTGATTGGCTGCTGCGGGTCGGGAAGTTATCCAGACGAGAGCAGAGGGAAGCAGATTCCCCTGGATGAGGTTTGTCAGCAGCTGGCTGACTGATGACTTCTGTGTGACATCAGACAGCAGCTTCCTGTTGGTGAAATCCAATGAAAGTCTGCTTTCATCCAGGCCGTCAAAGATGAACAAAAGCTGAGAGACAGCCAGCTTCTCTGCTGTGACCTTCTGTAATGTTGGATGGAAAACATGGAGCAGCTCCAGAAGACTGTACTGCTCATCTCTGATCAGGTTCAGCTCCCTGAATGAAAGCAGAACCACCACACTGACATGTTGGTTCTCCAAGCCCTCTGCCCAGTCCAGAGTGAACTTCTGCACTGAGAAGGTTTTTCCAACACCAGCCACGCCGTTGGTCAGAACCACTCTGATGGGTCTCTGTTGGTCAGGTAAGTCTTTAAAGATGTCCTGGCACCTGATTGGAGCGTCATGGAGGGCGTCCATCTTGGAAGCTGTCTCCAGCTGACTCACCTCATGTTGGGTATGAACCTCTTCACTCTGTCCCTCTGTGATGTAGAGCTCAGTGTAGATCCTGTTGAGGAGGGTTCTACTTCGTGTTTCATCACTTCCTTCAGTCACACGTTCACATCTCCTCCTCAGACTGATCTTATGTTCATCTAAAACCTCCTGCAGACCAACATCTGCTGAAAGAAAGAAAAACAATGAGATAAAAGAGAAAGAAAACTCTTCAATGTCTGAACAACACAAGAAGTCCAGTTTTCAGAAATGAGTCCATCAGCAGACAGATGTTCAGTCTTATTTTGTACACAGCTGCTCTGACTGGCTGTCTGCAGTCCAGCTCTGCTTCTGGATCTTTCTCCACACTGGGGACAGGAGGAGTCTCCTGATGAAGCAGACTGGTCCCAGTATGAGGAGATGCACTGTCTGCAGAACCAGTGTCCACAGCTGGTACAGACTGGATCCTTCAGGACGTCCTGACACAAAGCACAGCAGGACAGCTGCTCCTCCTCACAAACATCACTCCTCTTCCTCTTCCTCTCTCTGTGAACACATTTCTTTATCACTAAAAACATTTACTGTTAGTGAAAAACATCCAGATTTGACCAAACTGCAGTTCCTCACAGTTCCTTTGATTTCATCAACACTAACGAGTAGGGATGGGTACCGGTATCTTCTGACATAAACGGTAGTCACCAGACCGAAAAGCAGCGCACATTTCGGTCCTTTTTTTTCCTGAGATGTCACACACTACGTGACGTTTCCGAGGATAGTAGGTGGTTCCAGGTATGTACGTTCTTTTAGAGCAGAGCTACAGATTAAAAATGCCCAAGGCGAAGCGGACAAAAGTCTGACTTCACAGAAAAAGATGCAAACTCAGCAGCCTGCAACAAGTGCTTTAAGGTGATACTGTCAAAGGAAGTAACACCTCAAATCCGATGAAACACCTGGCGACGCATAGCGTTTTTTTTAAAGCCAAAAAATGCACCGTATTTTATAGCTTGTTGCGAGACCTCACACCGAGCGCATCTACTGCGGGAGTGGTGCCTGTTATCAGACCCGGAGTTAGCAACATCCCCCAAGAACCCAAAGAGGAGAGTCCTGGCCCCTAGCCTTGCCAGTGTAGCAGAAATGATGATGGATGATGATGGCAGCAGCAGCCGTTCTTCTCTGCATGAGTAGCTTAATGTTGTTCGTGTATACTTTACGTTAGTAGGCTAACCACATTATTACATTAATGCATGTAAGGTGAACTAGCAAACACCATCATAGCTACATGCGGCTGTCTTCTTGTTTGATGGCAGATACTCCCTTCTCCCTGGCCAAAAAGGCTAAAATGACCAAAGAAAAAGTGGAAAACAATTAAACGTGAAAGGTTTTTGGACAAAGTTAGTGTTTTTTCCATTGTTTAAGCACTGCTTCCAGCCTAGAGTGATACCATATATGCCCTATAGCTGCAGAGAAGGCTAACATTGTTATCTTTTTACAAAAAAAAAGGCTGAACATGAGAGGTTTTTGGACAAAGTTTGTGTTCTCCATTCTTTAAGCACCGGTTTGAGCACCGTTTCAAAAGTACCGGCCTGGTACTGGTATCGGATAAAACCTAAACGATACCCATTCCTACTAATTAGCTGCTCTTCCTGTCTGCCTGTCTCATTAAACATTTGCTGTGTCCCAATTCAGGGTCTGCACGCTTGAAGTACGCATATCAAGTGTGATTACGTCACCGCCACAAGACGACGGCTGTCCCAATTGGAAGTGTACTTCGAATTGGCCAAAACAGAGGCCAAAATGAAGGCCAAAACAGAGAGAATGAGGAGGAGCTTCTTCCCCCAGGCTATTCGGGCCCTGAACCAGGTGTAGGACTGGACTCTCCCACACACATCACTATAAGACTGGACTCTCATACACATCACATCACCACACGCACCACCACACATTTCCTATAATTTCCTATAATTTATAATCTTTATAATCTCTTTCTGCTGTTTGCACATTTTTATTTATTTTTATTTTTATTTTTACTGTAAATTCCTAAGTTAATTTGTAAATTTTGTAGTAAATTGTAAATACTGTAAAACTTTTTTTCTGTCATTTAATGGTCGGGCATTGCGCAGCTACAAGCATTTCACCCCCATGTCATACTGTGTATGGTTGTGTGTGTGTGACAAATAAAATTTGAATTTGAATTTGAATTTGAATGCATACTCCAAATGCGCCGTCGATTTCCCCAAATATCAAGCGTGGTGCGGTGCACGCTTCGTGGTCCCATATATACCACAATTCATAGCGCGGCGGTGGGTGTGGATAATTTTGCCCCAAAATACGGCAGAAGGCAGCGATCAAGAGTGAACTGTCAAAAGTAAGTACTGAACATAACATCACTTAATTATGTGCGAATGTTTAATAACGAAGAACATTAAAATATTGCTGTTGGCCACATGTTGGCAAAGTTGTGTGACATTAGTGATATTTGTACTTACAGCGTTAACTTGGTTTTAAAGTCTTACATATACATATACATATATATACATATATACATATAAAAAAAAACAAACACCCAGCACGCCCCTGCGGGCCGTTTATCCTTCAAGCTCGGGTCCTCTACCAGAGGCCTGGGAGCTTGAGGGTCCTGCGCAGTATCTTAGCTGTTCCCAGGACTGCGCTCTTCTGGACAGAGATCTCCGATGTTATTCCCGGGATCTGCTGGAGCCACTCGCCTAGCTTGGGAGTCACCACACCTAGTGCTCCGATTACCACGGGGAACACCGATACCTTCACCCTCCACATCCTCTCGAGCTCTTCTCTGAGCCCTTGGTATTTCTCCAGCTTCTCGTGTTCCTTCTTCCTGATATTGCTGTCATTCGGAACCGCTACATCGATCACTACGGCCGTCTTCTTCTGTTTGTCTACCACCACTATGTCCGGTTGGTTAGCCACCACCATTTTGTCCGTCTGTATCTGGAAGTCCCACAGGATCTTAGCTCGGTCATTCTCCACCACCCTTGGGGGCATTTCCCATTTTGACCTCGGGACTTCCAGGTTATACTCGGAACAGATGTTCCTGTACACTATGCCGGCCACTTGGTTATGGCGTTCCATGTATGCCTTGCCTGCTAGAATCTTGCACCCTGCTGTTATGTGCTGGATTGTCTCTGGGGCATCTTTACACAGCCTGCACCTGGGGTCTTGCCTGGTGTGATAGACCCCAGCCTCTATGGATCTTGTACTCAGAGCTTGTTCTTGTGCTGCCATGATTAGTGCCTCTGTGCTATCTTTCAGTCCAGCTTTGTCCAGCCACTGGTAGGATTTCTGGATGTCAGCCACCTCCTCTATCTGCCGGTGGTACCTACCGTGCAGGGGCCTGTCCTTCCATGATGGTTCCTCGTCTCCCTCCTCTTTCTTGGGTTTCTGCTGCCTGAGGTATTCACTGAGCACGCTGTCAGTTGGGGCCATCTTCATGATGTATTCTTGGATGTTTGTTGTCTCATCCTGGACTGTGGTGCTGACACTCACCAGTCCCCGGCCCCCTTCCTTCCGCTTAGCGTACAGCCTCAGGGGGCTAGACTTGGGGTGAAACCCTCCATGCATGGTAAGGAGCTTTCTTGTCTTTATGTCAGTGGCTTCTATCTCCTCCTTTGGCCAGCCTATTACCCCAGCAGGGTACCTGATCACGGGCAGGGGGTACGTGTTGATGGCCCGGATCTTGTTCTTACCGTTCAACTGACTCCTCAGGACTTGCCTGACCCTCTGCAGGTACTTGGTGGTTGCAGCTTTCCTAGCGGCCTCTTCATGGTTCCCATTCGCCTGCGGGATCCCCAGGTACTTGTAACTGTAACTGTCCTCTATGTCTGCAATGTTTCCTTCTGGTAGTTCAATCCCCTCAGTTCTGACTACCTTCCCTCTCTTTGTTACCATCCAACTACACTTCTCCAGCCCGAACGACATTCCAATGTCATTGCTGTATATCCTGGTAGTGTGGATCAGTGAATCAATGTCTCGTTCACTCTTGGCATACAGCTTGATGTCATCCATGTACAGGAGGTGGCTGACAACTGCTCCATTCCGTAGTCGGTATCCATAGCCAGTCTTGTTAATGATCTCACTGAGGGGGTTCAGGCCTATGCAGAACAGCAGTGGGGACAGAGCATCTCCTTGGTAGATCCCGCACTTGATGGTGACTTGTGCTATGGGCTTGGAGTTGGCCTCTAGTGTTGTACGCCACATCCCCATTGAGTTCCTGATGAAGGCTCTTAGGGTCCCATTGATCTTGTACAATTCTAGGCATTCCAGTATCCAGCTGTGGGGCATTGAGTCATAAGCCTTCTTGTAATCAATCCAGGCAGTGCACAGGTTGGTTAGTCTGGTCTTGCAGTCTCGGCTGACTGTTCTGTCTACCAGTAGCTGGTGTTTTGCGCCTTTGGTATTCTTGCCAATCCCTTTCTGTGCCCCGCTCATGTATTGACCCATGTGCCTGTTCATCTTAGCCGATATGATGCCTGACAGGAGCTTCCATGTAGTACTGAGACAGGTTATTGGTCGGTAGTTGAAGGGGACTGGTCCCTTCTTGGGGTCCTTGGGGATCAGGACCGTTCGACCTTCGGTTAGCCATTCCGGGTGTCCCTCGTTAACTAGCAGCTGGTTCATTTGTGCTGCCAGACGCTCGTGGAGTGCAGTCAGCTTCTTTAGCCAGTAGGCGTGAACCATGTCGGGCCCTGGTGCTGTCCAACTCTTCATACTGGAGACCCTTTCTTGGATATCTGCCACTGTGATGGTTACTGGACCCTGTTCAGGGAGGTCGCTATGGTCTGCCCTCAGATCCACTAGCCACTGAGCATTGCCGTTATGGGTTGCGTCCTTCTCCCATATGCTCTTCTAGTATTGCTCCGTCTCCAGCCTTGGTGGTGCTGTTCTCTTATTATTGTTCCCTTGCCACCGAGAGTACACCTTTACTGGTTCTGTGGTTCTGGTTCTGTGGAGAACAGCTGGTTTATTCTCCTGCCTTCTATCTCTCTGGTGTACCTCCTCAAGCGGCTGGCCAAAGCTGTGAGTCTTTGCTTGGCAGTTTCCAAGGCCTCAGGTATGGACAGCTTGCTGTATTTCTTATGCACCTTCTTTGTCGCACCTTTCTGCAACTCCGTTAGTTGGCTAACCTCCCTCCGTGCTACTTTGATCTTACCCTCTAGCCTCCTTCTCCATGGAGGGTACTGCCCCTTGTGGCTGTTCAACTTGTAGCCAAGCATCTCACTGATCACTGCTGCCGTATTGTAGATCAGATTGTTAGTGTCGGTAATCGTGGCTGTAGGTATCGTCCGTAGTGCTGCATTAACATCATCTAGCAGACCTTCTGAGGGTACTTCACATAATCTTGGTAACCGGCTTCGGGGGATCCAGGTTTCAAGCTTGGCCATGATCCTATATTTCAGGTCAGTTCCTCTCACACTCAACTATCCTTCTCCTGTCGCACCTGGGGCTATGTACCCAATCTCGGGTGGGGGTGATGATATCTCCCCCCTGACCTGGCGTCCTGACTCCTCCTTGCCGTAGCATTTATGTTGTACCTCGTCAATCTCTAGCTGTGAAAGCAGTCCCTTCTTTCGAATGTTGGAACACTGAGCTATTAATTGTTTCGCCGTCATTGTGGATGCTTGTGTGACTGGTGTTTACACCAATGAAATCTAAATCACACTAATGTGTCCTCCAAGGTGTTTGGTGGGAGCACTGAGTGAAACATAAGAGCTCTGGTAAAATAACAAACAGGGCTGTGAGAGCAACTGAAGTGATAAAAATACTGTTTAAAGATTAAAAACACTATGATGTTCTCTCGTCACCTAACAAAGTCCAAACCCTGTGAACTATTTTAGCTTTAATAACTGTGGATTCAGGTATCCTGAACCCATCTTTGGACATTTGTAATTAAATATTTTAAAACTCCATCAAAGACTCCTGATGTGGCTGTTTGGAGAAGGAAAAGAGGGACAAAGTGGAGTGTCGAGCTGAGGCTTCATTCACTGCAAACCTACAGTTATGTTTTCTTATTTCTGCTGTTTGCATGTTCACAGCTGAAATAAATTTGCCTCTTTGACTTCATCCTGTTTTGTTTGGGTCTAATCCTGCCTGCCACACAGCGCTACAGGACAAAGTCTAATATTTTTTATCTTTTTAATGAATCTTTGGTCATATTTATCCAGGAAAACACAAACATGTAAAGGAGTCATCACAGTTCTCTCACCTCGTTGGTCCAGGTTCACCACTGAACTCTGGAGGTTTATCTTTGGACCAGTCACTCCTCACAGACAGACAGCTGGATCCTGCAGACTGTGACCTCTGACCTCTGCAGACACAAACATGTTTTATTCAATGATCAATTCTCTGATCAAGTGATTGAAGCAGCTTTGATCACACAGACAGCAGATAATGCAGCTGTTTCCTGTCAGTAACAGTCCTCTTAGATTAGAGTTCAGCTTTTTACAGGAAAACAAATGTCCCTGAATGCAACAGTGAGACACAGTCTGCCTGTGTGGCTGTGATAGCTGCCGTTAGGAGCGCTCATGTGTTTGCAGTTAGACGAGGAGATGTTACCATCATGGACACGTTACCAAATCCTGCAGCATCACGTGGCACAAACACTTTGTGTTCCTGTCATCTGCAAGCAACAGGAAGTTCATTAATAAAGGCGGGATGGAGATGTGACTGTGATGGTTCTCCTTCATCCATCTGTTACACACATCTGGGCTGACACGACGAGCTTTTGTCTAATACAGCAGCTACTCTCTGAACACTTTTCTGAAGAGGAGCTGCACAAACCTTAGCAAACTCAGTAACAGTGACTCTGACAGCAATTACTGTGGAACAGCGGCCGAGCTCAGGACACATTCAGTGTGTTTAGTCTGAGTCCTGGACTCTGATTCAATGGATTCAATCCAGCTCAGAGTTTCATGTGTTCATCAGAATAAAATACATGTACTAATATAACAGAAGTAATACTCTGAATGCAGGACTGTAATGGAGGATAAATAAGGTTTTTACAGCCTGAAAGAAACATTCAGTTCATATATTTGTAGACAGTGAAGCAGTTTTTAATACTGCAGCTGTTTTCTTCACCTGTGTGTGTGTGAGCCACACCTTCATGTGCTGCTTTAGAAATATGTGGTCTGACTGCTCAGACTGAGTCTAGGAGGAAAGTTCACACGCTGGAGAAAGTTTTGTTCCTGACTTTGTCAGAGTTCGGCTCCAAAGACAAAGAAGACGGAGCTCACAGTCTGTAGATGGTCCTCAGTGTGTGTGTGAAGCCAAGAAAGCACACAGGAGTGTGTTTATGTCAGCAAATCAGTGTGTGTGAAGAGTCTGAGGGAGTGTGTGAATGAGACTAAACACTGAAACCAACAGTCCAAGAAAAGTGTCTGGAGAAATCCAGACGCCTGAACTCGACGCACTGAGACTCTTTTTAACGTACATAGCGTACTTTGAATTGGAACAGTATTTGGTCTGTGAGTGATATGATGTATCACAAGTGTGCATATATTAAGAAACAATAACACACATGCAATGAAAATCAGCTTGTTATCTTTCATCAGTGTTAAAATAGTGTGAATTTAACACACTTAAACCCTAAAGTTGAGGAATAACTCAGGGAAGTTCCATGACTAAAGCTTCCAAGTGATTAAAGCTTAAAGTAGTTTTTAGAATAGTGAATTAGGAGTGCTCCTGTACAGATTGATCAAAACAAGTGATTACTGTAGAAAGAACAGTAATCTTTCTACAGTAAAGCTTCTACCCGGTGGCTACTGGGTGACCCCTCGTCTGGGGATCCTCAGCCCTTCCCATGAAGGTGGCACGGATGCCCCTCCGGTGGTCCTCCTTGGGCTCTTGCACTCTGGGGCCTCTGGATATCTGGGGCCTGGATCTCCTCCATGCCTGCTTCATGCCCTGGGGGACAGGGCTATGGCTCTCTACATCCTCTTGCAGACCATTACATGGGGAAACCATTTGAATACAAGCGCGCCGATCCACACAGGTGTGCACACAGGTGTTCACTGTTCGTAGACTTAAATCACACCTTTCTTGGCTGCTACTTCAAAGCACATTGTGCGCTGTCTGTCCTGCGTGCTGCACAACAACATTCAATATTTAGTATTTACTGCTGTTTACACTTAGCTAGATTAATGCGATGGTGTTGTGTATAGTATGTTGCTTTGTTTTGTTTTTTTTTTTGCTTGTTTTCTATTCTTTTTCTCTCAACAGGTGATCCCGGAGATATATATATATATATATATATATATATATATATGTATATTTTATTTTTTTCCCCCCTTTCTCACTGTCCCTCTCCCCTTCTGTTTTTCTTTTCCTTCCTCTTTCTTTCTCCCTTTCCTATCCCTCACTCATGTCTGTCCCGTCTGTAACAACTGAAAATAAAATAAAATAAATAATAAAAACAAAGGTCGATCAAATGGACCAATACGGCAATGCCATGATGATCCATTTGGCAAAATAATTCCATTGGGTATCCTTGATGGTCTTCAGACAACAATTCTGACGGCTAAAGAACCAAATGGGACAGGTGCAAAAAAAACCAAAAAAAAAAAAAAAAAAAAAAAAGAAAGAAAATAAAAACAATTCAATAATGTGGTGATGGTTAAATATGCATTGTCACGGAAACTTCTTGAGATATGACTCAGTATGCAAATGACTTGAATGACTGGGGACAGGAAAAGAAAAAGAAGAACTTAAGTTTCCTATCTGACTGGATGAGTGAGGCTTGCACATAAAGAGACACTGTGACTGTGTGAGAAGAAAGGTTTGGTAACAGACAGGATAATTAAATAAAGTGTTCAGGTCTGTGACTAAATGCAGTAGTCCAGATTTGGAAAGAAATTCAGAAGTGTGGTTTAAATTGGGATTCTGGGTAAAAAAAGGGGGTGTAGGAAGTAGATTTAGGACATTTCACATTTCACAGGTGCTGTCTTAGAGCTTGATTTAATTGTTGTGGATAGAAGTAATTATGACGGAATAATAATTAAACATTGAAAACATACAACACGTTGAGGGGACAGATAGGGTTGGGCAATTAAAAGGTTTCATTTTGTTTAGCATAATCACTTTTGTTATATTTTAGCCTTTTAACATGCAAGTAAACTTAATGGGATAAATTAGGAATTATGTTGTGTTTCTTAGGAAACACGAAAAGGGGGAGAACTGTCATGTAATTAATATATTCTTAGTGCTTATTTTCTGATTATATTGTTTTATGTACTTTAATAGTGAAGGTTTGTAAAGCAAGGCCACTTTTGACTCACAAACTAAGTGCTCAGCCAGACTGAAAAACAGGGAGTTAGTGTAGAAATATACAAGCATATTAATAAATACAGGAAGCCAGACAAAAAAGAGGAAATAGTAACATATAAGGAGTGTTTGTTTTGAAACTGTGTGATGTGTAAAGTACCAAAATAACACCTATATGAGACACATTTTATGATTCTAATGTTAGAGATTCTGCAACTGCCGTTGGGCTGTGCAGGGCTCTCTCTCTTCCAGAAGATGATTGAATAAAGAATCATAAATGTTTTGACCACTATGAGTCGGGTTTTCTCTGTTCTATCATGGGAATAAAAGAATCGGGTTTAATACGGCACAGCAGAGGAGCACTTTCTCTAACACACTGATTCAGTTCCACTGACACAAGGACACACACAGGAAGGCACACACACACAAGCCTTTATAAGAAACAACACAATCATCTGCGCTTGACTTGTCAATCCAAGTCCTTAGCCCATGAGCCCGCGGTATCAGACCACAGATATTCCCTTACTTTGAAAAAATAAAGCCAGTTTTCAGAACAGACCTGATGTTTATGCTACAGCCTGTTTACCAATATAATCAATATCAGATATCAGAGCAACAGAAACCTCGGTGATCAGGACGCTGGGACTGAGAACGGGAAGTGGCTCAAACGTCACAGTTTCATAACGTCACCCTGAACTCCACTCATGAGTTGTGTCCCATTTCGCATTTTAAGTGTGATTACGTCACCGCCACGCGACGACGGCTGTCCCAATTCAAAGTGTACTTCAAATGCATACTCCAAATGCGCCGTCGATTTCCCCAAACATCAAGCATGGTCCGGTGCACGCTTCGTGGTCCCATATATCCCACAATTCATAGCGCGGTGGTGGGTGTGGATAATTTTGCCGCAAAATACGGCAGAAGGGAGGGGCCAAGAGTGAACTGTCAAAAGTAAGTACTGAATATGACGTCACTCATTTATGTGCGAATGTTTAATAACGAAGAACATTAAAACATTGCCGTTTGCCACATGTGGAAAAGTTATGTGACATTAGTAATGTTTGTACTTTCAGCGTTAACTTGGTTGTATATATATATATATGTATATATATATATATATATATATATATATATATATCATATCATATATCATATTATGATATATATATATATATATATATCATAATAATCTGACAATAACTATAATATTGGCCATATTATATTCACACTACCACAGTGAAATGATTTTAGTCTCATGAACAACATTAGCTAATTGTTATTTACTAACTACTCTTGAAATAACTGTTCGGTACAGAAATGAAGCCCAACAATCATGTTTTACAGTCCTGTTTGACAGTCTCAGCCTCAGATACTCAACTAATCAAAGTGCCACACGAAACCGCACGCTCATTGGCTAATAACTTGAGATTGACACATCATTATCCAATGAGTGTGCGGGAACTTCCGACATAAAGTTGTTTCCTTTGAAAAACCAAAGTCTGATTATTTTTGCCTCCACTGACGGAGCCTGTTGTTCCCGCCACAGAGACACAGTAATGTCAGAGCGGTGTTAACACTCACCCTGCCTCAGCACAGCTCTCACTCTCCTCCTGCTCTCTCACACTAAACGGAGGCTCAGCTAAACTCACTTCCTCTCTACTTACAGGAAACCAGCACTCAGAGGAGCCGACCGGCCTCACATTTCACCCACAGACACGAACAGCGTGGAATTATTTTATGTCATAAGAAGAAACATATTCATGTTAACACTCACCTGCCTCAGCTCCACCTTCCTCCTCCTGCTGCTCTGGGAGGATCAATACTTTCACTTTCACTGCTCCTCCCTAAACACAGAGGATGCTGGGACTTGTAGTTTTTTCCTTCCGGTGCGGTCTTCCTCTTTGTTTGTTTGTGTTTGTGTTCAAGTTACTTCGATCATGTAAACATCAACAGAACACGTGAAGCCACACAGAGTTTGTATGTCGAGGTGGGTAGGAGGGTTTGAGGGTTTGGGGAGGGGTCAGAGGGAAGAGGTCTCTCAGTCTGGACAATCCACATTGATGGCATTGCATCTTTCAACATGTTTGTGGGTCGATTTGGATGCTCCAGGTGTAAGAGCAGCCACTCAGCCTCTACTGCAGATGTGTGTCACAAGTTCATCTAGTAGTAGGCTATGGCACTTGGCCACAGGTGGCAGCAGTGGACTGGCCTCCATTTGAGACTGCTCCAGCTGCTATGTGATAGTCCAGCTGCAAACTAAAGATCATATGCAAGTTTTGGAAATTAAACTGTACAATATAAAGCGCCTTGAGGCGACTGTTGTTGTGATTTGGCGCTATATAAATAAAATTGAATTGAAATTCAGAATATTCTTAACTTAGCTTTAAAACCAACCCAATCTAACTCTCCTCCACACTCAAAAACAAAGACAAACCAACTGACACATCTGAGTCCCTCACTTTCTTCAATCTACTCACTCTCACAAGCTCCACTTTGTCACACTGGCTCTGTTTATTACTAATTACTATTGTCTCCCCAGAAACACTTCAGTTTTCTTTTTTCCCATTTGTGTTTTCGTTTTTTGAATTTGCATTTTCTTTTTTCCTATTTCAGTTGTGTTTTTTGTGCTTTTGCAGCGTTTTTTTTTTTTATTGCTGGTGTTTTCTTAAGTTGCAGTCCGTTTGGCCTCTCAGGGCCACAGTAGTATAGGCCAAAAATAAATACATAACATCATTTCAATCACTTTAAAGGTTTATTTGCAAGACAACAAGGCTTTAGTAAGGGGAGGTTAAGAAACAGGAAGTTTAGTGCAGAGCTGCAGAGGCATATTAATAAAATACAGGAAACCAGACAGAAAAAGCAGAACTAAGTAACACACACACACATTAGTCAGAGCAGAAGGAGTTGTTTTGATGGAAACTGTGTGTGTCTGTGTGCGACCTATAGCAGAACTATGTATACCCATTCTGGCTTCTAATGCTTTCAGACCTGAGCGTGTGTTAGTGGGTACAGGTCTCCGTTTCCGGAAATGTACAATAAAGATCATTTTTTGAACTTGACCACTCTGAGTCGGAAGTCTTTCTCTGTCGCCAAAAGAATTCAAAAGAAGGGAATTTAATAGTCACATAGCATCGATTTGTCACATGGCATCGGTATGTTAGGTTTTGGGATGAGAACGTGTTGGATGGTTACCTGTCTTGGTCTGGTGGAGGTCTCTTCCCATAAGAAGACTGATGACTTTTTCATTAACACTGAAGTGTTTCTTTCTTCTCTCTCCCCTCAGATGACTTCACACTATAACCAAGGACACCTCATAGGGGATCATCTGATTGTGGCTTCTCTAATAATCTTTCTAATAGTAATATTGTTCACTGTTATGTTACAGAGTGAAGTGAGATTAGTGCTGTAAAACTTCCATAACACTGAACAGATGCCACCACAGATACAGTGGGGCAAAAAAGTATTTAGTCAGCCACCGATTGTGCAAGTTCCCCCACTTAAAATGATGACAGAGGTCAGTAATTTGCACCAGAGGTACACTTCAACTGTGAGAGACAGAATGTGAAAAAAAAATCCATGAATTCACATGGTAGGATTTGTAAAGAATTTATTTGTAAATCAGGGTGGAAAATAAGTATTTGGTCAATAACAAAAATACAACTCAATACTTTGTAACATAACCTTTGTTGGCAATAACAGAGGTCAAACGTTTACTATAGGTCTTTACCAGGTTTGCACACACAGTAGCTGGTATTTTGGCCCATTCCTCCATGCAGATCTTCTCAAGAGCAGTGATGTTTTGGGGCTGTCGCCGAGCAACACAGACTTTCAACTCCCGCCACAGATTTTCTATGGGGTTGAGGTCTGGAGACTGGCTAGGCCACTCCAGGACTTTCAAATGCTTCTTCGGAGCCACTCCTTTGTTGCCCGGGCGGTGTGTTTTGGATCATTGTCATGTTGGAAGACCCAGCCTCGTTTCATCTTCAAAGTTCTCACTGATGGAAGGAGGTTTTGGCTCAAAATCTCACGATACTTGGCCCCATTCATTCTGTCCTTAACACGGATCAGTCGTCCTGTCCCCTTGGCAGAAAAACAGCCCCATAGCATGATGTTTCCACCCCCATGCTTCACAGTAGGTATGGTGTTCTTGGGATGCAACTCAGTATTCTTCTTCCTCCAAACACGACGAGTTGAGTTTATACCAAAAAGTTCTACTTTGGTTTCATCTGACCACATGACATTCTCCCAATCCTCTGCTGTATCATCCATGTGCTCTCTGGCAAACTTCAGACGGGCCTGGACATGCACTGGCTTCAGCAGCGGAACACGTCTGGCACTGCGGGATTTGATTCCCTGACGTTGTAGTGTGTTACTGATGGTGACCTTTGTTACTTTGGTCCCAGCTCTCTGCAGGTCATTCACCAGGTCCCCCCGTGTGGTTCTGGGATCTTTGCTCACCGTTCTCATGATCATTTTGACCCCACGGGATGAGATCTTGCGTGGAGCCCCAGATCGAGGGAGATTATCAGTGGTCTTGTATGTCTTCCATTTTCTGATGATTGCTCCCACAGTTGATTTTTTCACACCAAGCTGCTTGCCTATTGTAGATTCACTCTTCCCAGTCTGGTGCAGGTCTACAATTCTTTTCCTGGTGTCCTTCGAAAGCTCTTTGGTCTTGGCCATGGCGGAGTTTGGAGTCTGACTGGTTGAGGCTGTGGACAGGTGTCTTTTATACAGATGATGAGGTCAAACAGGTGCCATTCATACAGGTAACGAGTGGGGGACAGAAAAGCTTCTTACAGAAGACGTTACAGGTCTGTGAGAGCCAGGGATTTTCCTTGTTTGAGGTGACCAAATACTTATTTTCCACCCTGATTTACGAATAAATTCTTTACAAATCCTACCATGTGAATTCATGGATTTTTTTTTCACATTCTGTCTCTCACAGTTGAAGTGTACCTCTGGTGCAAATTACTGACCTCTGTCATCATTTTAAGTGGGGGAACTTGCACAATCGGTGGCTGACTAAATACTTTTTTGCCCCACTGTATGTTGTAATCTCAGTCAAAACTAGCAAGTAAAAACAAATGAAATCCATGAATCAGAAATGCTGATTGTTGAACAGATAATTCAGCCTGTACATGAGGAGGATCCACTTTAGACTAAACTACATACAGAAACACAGGAACCAGGGCACAGTGTAAATCCAGGACCTCTGTGTGCAACAGCTGACCTGTATGAACACAAAACATTGATTGAAGTCCACGTTGATGCTTTCTGTCTGTTTAACTTTTACATTTGAAGTAACACATTTTACTTCAAACACACAGATCAGGTAGAAAACTGTGGATTAGAAAACAAATTCATCAAGAAGGTCCTGAAGCAAGAAGTTCATCATTGCATAGAGTAAGAAAAGGGACATGAATCATCCCACGGGTATGTGCAGTCGTTATATTATCATCACCTAAATCATGTCTGCATACTGTGTGTGTGTGTGTGTGTGTGTGTGTGTTGCTATTTTAAATCTTCTACTTAGAGTTCAAATTTGGATAGTGATAAAAACATTGCACTGCTTCATTGAATATTTAATTGAACACATCTGTGGTTGAATTTGAATCTTAAATGTTTTTGATTTCAAAGATGTGGTTCTGATATGAAGGAACAGAAAGTAAATTGTTGCCATGGATACAGTGAGACAGATGCCTCAGACCCTTATTTTTTATTTCTTTGACTTTATATTTTATTGATTCATTTCTTTATTTTTACATTTTAAAAAGTGTATTTGTCTGAATGAACTAATCCCCATTTCCCATGCTTTGTATCACTGGTCATACTGGGAACAGCCATAGAAAATGTTTGTAAAGAAGAAATCTTAAACATGAGCAGATTCTCAGGCGATTTCTGTTTCCTAACCATTGTTTCAGTGCACACGTCCCATCACTACATGTGTGTTAAAGATTTCTTTGGGATCAAAATAATCCACTGACAGTTATCAGTACAAACAGAATGCAAAAATCAAAAGTTCAGACTTCAGAGTTACTAAAACAGAGATCTGAGGAAAACTGGTTCTTCACACGACTTTTCATGTGTGAACAGTAGAGGTGGTTTCATTTTCAAATGTAGGTATTGCAGTGAGGATTGCAGGGAGACATTTGCTGAATAGCTGGCAGCTCTGCTCCTGTAGACTGCCTCTGAATGTGTGTGTGGTAATAAAGTCACTTTCATTAAATGTCACCTGTTAGGGAAAACTTTGTGTTAACTGAAGAAAGTTCACTTCTCTTTCATTGCAGCTCCACTCTTATTTTTGATGCACTCATTTGTTTAATAAATGATTTCAATGATTTTGCCACACCTCTGCATTGTCAGGTCGGAGCATGTGTGCTTTTGATGAAATGCTGATATGATTACGCTTGATTGGGGAAAGATTTCCACAGGTGGTGTTGTTGGTCTCCTTCTTCCAGTTTTCTTGTTGCTGCCTCTCTCCTCGCCTCAGTTGCTGCAGCTGTATCATGTATGTTGTTATGTTACATACAAAGAGGAACAGGAATTTGTGACATTAAAGAGTAAAGATTCTTCTAATTGTTTTCCATCTCATCTCCTACTGCTTTAGTCTGCGTGGACAATATATGAGTAAATCATTACCAAGCCAGATTATATTTGGAATATTTCAAACAGAGTACATTACAGTGAAATCTGCTTTCTATGTGACATTTACTTTGATCCCTTAAGACACAGTTTACATCAGACAAACTGTTTGTAGAGCGATTAAATGTTTAATATTGTTGTTAAAGTTGTACAGATGAGCGTTAATCACCAACAGCTTCATTAACCCTTTAAAACCGGTAGGAGCGGGCACGCTCTGTTTTGCGTAACTATTTTTAAATCCTGGTAGCTCTGCAACCACGTGAGCTAGCGCAATATTTTTTTTTGCATATGAAACCTGAGGAGTTGTACTTACATCTTATGCCATCAGCTTGTCCTAAGTCACAGTTTCCTTCCACATATAGCTTTGCAAAAACTGCATAAAAAGCGCTTGCAGCAACAAAAACATAATATTCCAGAAACAGGTTTTGCCGATCCGATCAGCTGTTTGTAACACTTCCTACATTGGATTAGACGGCAGCGTGAACAATCGCATGTCCGCCATGACCTGCCCGAAACCGGAAGTGACATCATTTTCGCGGAAATGTAGTTTTTTACGGTCCGGGCCTCAATGAGCTTATACTGTTGTTTTTAAAAGTTATGTTTGACTTTATGACTTTCTGTGTCGTTTCTGGGATGCTTAGGACTCATATTGCACTGCTGGAAATAGTTTATTTTGATGCATATGCTGCTTTTTTGCAAATTTGCACTATAATATTTATTTTCGTTTTTCCTGCAGTGTATAAAAATTGGTGTATTTCAAAAATAAAACTATGAAGGCACTCAAAATAAATTTCCTGTGGTGGGAAACTGTTTTGTGCAACTTTTTTGTATTTACAGTTTTGAGGGATAAGCCTCTTAAATTTCTCTAACTAGAAATATATGTTAAAAAAACAATTTTCAATTTTTTTGTAGTTTATTGCACTTTTTTGCAATTTATATAATCACTATGCACTTAATTCCTACATATTATTAAAATCTAGGCTGTAATGGTTGTATTGATGTATAGCAACTTGAAATGCTCCCAAAAATGGCACTACAGCATGTAAAGATATAATATAAGCTCTGGCGGACTTGGTTCTATGGTAGGTCTTAAAGGGTTAATGTGGATGAACTGGACGGTTCCAGGGAAACTATCAGGATCACATGCCTCCAGTGGTCACTGTGAGTAACTACAACTCTGCACATACAATAATTAAGATGAAGATATGTTTTTATTGTAGAAAGATGAACCAAATTTAGTTTGACTCTGACAAACGATGGCAAGATAAAAGTAGTTTGTTAAAAAAAGACACAAAAATGGTAACAATGAAAACAAATACAAACAACAGCATATCCTGATATGAGGCTCACAGATCAGGATCAATACAACACGTAGCAACCGACATTGATGTTGCCATGGTGACCGCTGCCATATATAGTATTTCTGTTACCTCACTTGTCTTAAACATCAACGCTGGCTGTTTTTCATTTTACTAATGAGTCCACTCTCTTCCCTCACTTTCGTCTCTTCCTCGTGTTTGAGCTCCTCTCAGAGAGGATTTAAGAAAGAGCTTTGATGATGGCTGTAGCTCAGGAGATAGAGCAAGGCATCTAATGATCAGAAGGTTGGTGGTTCAATCCCTGACTGCTCCAGCTGGCACACAAAGTGTCCTTGAGCAAGACACTAACCCTCTCCGATGCATCCATCAGAGTATGAACGTGTTAAACAAGAATCAGTCCATTAACCATGGAAATATCAAAGTAGAAAGTGATGTCAGTTATGATTGGCTGCACAGCTGGATCACATGACCAGGTGAGTGGTACAAATAACAGGAAGCTTCTCTTGTGCCTTTAATAATCATTTGAATTGATAACTTATGATTTACAGACTGTTCTTTATCTTTTCATTGTCGTCTGAAACACAGAAAAATATCAATGTTGGAAAATATGACATTTATATCTAGTTTCTAAAGGATGGTTTAATTCTCCAAAGGCCACCACAGACATGACAAAGTTATTTCATCGTTATAATGCACAAAAACAAAAATCAGGATGAGCCCTGCTGCTCACCAAACTTGTGTTGAATCATAATTTGTGAATCATTTAGTTTAAAACATCAACTGACTGAATCCATGAATCTCATCATGTGTTTCTGAGTGAAAGACACAGACATGTACAGACTGACCTGTTTCTCTAACAGGTAAGACTAACTACACAGAGTCACTGACTCTTGAGTCAAACCCCAAAAAACTCTTCTTAAAGAACTCTTTATTCTCAAAGTATCAGATGGATCCCAGATCCCAAATCCAGGATAAAGAGGTTCAGTGAATGTGGTGTTGAAGGTGTGGAGGTGGATCAGAGAGTCAGAGGAGACTCTGTAGAAGGACAGAGTGCCAGCAGGACAGTCCACATACACTGCTACTCTGTTAGAGACAGAGGAGGAGGAGATGGGTGTTTCTTTGTTATTGTGCCACACAGAGGAACCACGATCAGAGCAGAAAAGACTCCAGGAGTGATCATTTCTACCAAACACACACTCATCACCCCATCCTTTCCTTCTGATTCCTCTGTAACTTACTGATATAAAAACGTTTCCTCTCCACTCGACCTCCCAGTAACAGCGACCAGTCAGACCATTTCTACACAGCAGCTGTTTCCAGTAACTAAATCTGTCTGGATGATCAGGATATGACTGAACCTCCTCCACACGTGTCACCTTCCTGTTGTTGCCAGACAGTTGGAGGTTTGTGTTCACTGTGTTTGTGTCGATTGTGAGTTGACAGGAATCTGATGGAGAGAACAAACACAATCCAGCTGCAGTTATTGATCCATCATCTGTTCATTGATTGACACTTTGATGATGACTCCTGACATGATGAAGATGGTTTAATGTGTGCTGCTTTGTTTTCATAAATCCCATTAAAAACACACTTACACTTCCTCAGGCCTGGTCTCAACCATCGGACTCCAGCAGGCTCCACCCTGAAAGGAGGAGGGGGGTCAGAGCAGCACAGTCAGCATGCACACATGGACATTACATGGCTCTCATACACACACTGTTACACACTGATGAAGGAACAGTCCAACATTTTGACACATAAATGTTTCAACTTCAAAAGAGCAAAACTCATAATCACATCACATTTAATCTCCTTTATTGAGCACGATGTCCAGGGAGCATTGACATGTGCCACAGTCAAGGTTCAACACACTGTGACATTCATGCTGTCAGGGAGTGGGTGCATATTAAATGTAAAGACTGGGACTGGCTACAAAAACTGATCCAGTACAGGTAGAGTGCAGCAGCCAGTGCATCACATATTTTGAGCTAATGCAGCGGTCATCACACCACATACTGCTTTCTATGTAAAGGAGCCTTCATTCTCAGATTAGGGCTGTTTGTGACCATAAAGTCTGTCTCACAAGGGCAGCCACTGGTCCAGGCGAGGATGCCTCCACAGTGGGATGTCTGAGGGTGCAGACATGGGTGAAGTTAGGACCAGGTGCCAGTGGACCTGTGGACCTCTGGAGATAGGAGTTATTGTTTCACTCCACCAAAAGCAGAGAGAAAGACGTTTATTAATAATCCTTCTAATTAATAAATGCTGTGTAGAGCAAATTTGTTGAAGGTAAACAAACATAAATGATGGAAACAGCATCAACCAATCACAATGCTGCACTCTTGCAGGAGGAGGTTGTGATTTGATGCATGTGATGAATATATTTATTTCTTATTCTCCTAACAGGAAAATTATCTTTTATTTTTGTATATTTATACTAACATAAGTGCATTTAAAGGCTCGTCATCTTGATTTATTTATTCAGAAATGATATCAAACAATAAAACAGGGAAACCCTGAATTAAATGACACAATTCTTGGTCATTGATGGTTACAGCTAACAGTGTCTCTGGGTCACTTTTGACAGCATTTGACTGAAGTGCTGGTTGGCTGCAGGGCCACCATGAAGGCTCTTTCTGGAGCTCCTCGGCTACGTCCACACTAACACGTTTTAGTTTGAAAACGCCTCGTTTTCTCTCCGTTTTGGCCTCCCGTCCACACTGAGATGGTGTTTTCCATCCATCCATCCATTTTCTTCCACTTATCCGGGGCCGGGTCGTGGGGGCAGCAGCCCAAGCAGAGAGGCCCAGACCTCCCTCTCCCCAGCCACCTACTCCAGCTTGTCTGGGGGAACACCAAAGCGTTCCCAGGCCAGCCGAGAGATATAATCTGTCCAGCGCGTCCTGGGTCTTTCCCGGTGGGACATGCCCGGAACACCTCACTCAGGAGGCCCCCAGGAGGCATCCTTGTCAGATGCCCGAACCACCTCAGCTGGCCAAACTTCTCACCCTATCTCTAAGGGAGAGGCCAGCCACCTTTGAGAGGAAGCCCATTTCCACCACTTGTATTCACGATCTCGTTCTTTCGGTCACTACCCACAGCTCGTGGCCATAGCTGAGGGTAGGGTTAAATTGAGATCGACCGGTAAATTGAGAGCTTCGCTTTTACACTCAGCCACGACGGACTGGTGCAGCGTCCTCATTGCTGCAGCCGCTGCACCAATCCGTCTGTCAATCTCCTGCTCCCTTCTCCATCGCTCATGAACAAGACCCCGAGATACTTAAACTCCTCCAGTTGGGGCAGGAACTCGACCCTGACCCAGAGTGGGCACTCCACCCTTTTCCGGGTGAGGACCATGGCCTCAGATTTGGAGGTGCTGATTCTCATTCCCACCGCTTCACACTCGGCTTCGAATCGTTCCAAGGTGAGCTGGAAGCCTTCACCCGATGAAGCCAACAGAACCACGTCATCTGCAAAAAGCAGAGATGAGATCCTGAGACCACCTAAGTCAGGGGTCAGCAACCATTTGGACCCGGTTTCCATGCAAAAGAAAACACTGGGAGCCGCAAATGCTTTTTGACATCTAAAATTAAGATAACACTGCATATATTGCGTTTTACCTTTATGCTTTGTATGAACAACTAAGGTGTGTTGCTTAAATCCATGAAGTGCTACAGAGAAAATTACAATTTATTTATGTAAGTAACACATTTTGAACTCTTAAAGAAATATAACAAAAGGAAAGACACCCAGCTGAACTAAAATGATCCAGCAAACAAAAACTGTTGTGTGCCGCCACCCTTATATCTCCTTTGGGCTTTTGGAGCCTTGACCTGACTTTTAAAAAGTAATTGGAAAAAAGCTCTATGCTGCTAAAAGATGAAAAATAGATATTTGCAAAATTCTTCCTAAATATGTATTTTACCTGGTTAATGTGTGTGACGGGGCGTGGTCTGCAGCACCGCTGCAGGGGAGGCGGACGCACCTGAGCGGCACCCGCAATCACGCCTCGCCAGATTAAAGTCTGTGCTCTCTATGCTGTTGTGTTGGTGTGTGTCGGGCTGTGAGCTGAAAAGCTACAGCCGGCTGTGTGCGTACAGCAACCGTGTGTGAAAAGTGGTCAATAAAGAGATGCTGAAAAGCGTGTTCATGCAAACATCGTCGGGTCTGCCGTGATATGTTTACAATGGGACTTATGGTCACAGCGTCTGCAAATCGAGGCTTTACGAAGTCACTCTCATCTTTACGCAGGACTGTAAGCTGTCATCTGTGAGGCGTGAGCGGTGTTTGTCTTTAACATAGTTCACGGTGGAGAACAGCTGCTGACATAATGTGGATCCGAAGATCTATAACTGGCCTGCCTGGGATTGAAAGTCTCGATAAATGCGCGGCGTTTCGGCGGGTACACCAGCTTCCGCGAGTGTGACGGATATTTTGAGCGATGAAGAAATAATAGAATAAAATTTTATTTTTATACTTCAAAATCACAATAATCTTCCAATTTAGAACTACAAGTTAAAAAAGAACTAACATAAATAAAATATACTATACAGCTAAATACTTCTAATTTATTTTCCCCGAGCCGCACTATAAGGACTAAATAGCCGCATGCGGCTCCGGAGCCGACCCCTGACCTAAGTGAAACCACTTGGCTATGCCTAGAAATTCTGTCCATAAAAATTATAAACATAATCGGTGACAAAGGGCAGCCCTGGCGGATCCATCACCCACCTGGAACGAGTCCAACTTATTGCCGGCTATGCGGACCAAGCTCTTGCAACGGTCGTATAAGGACTGAATGGCCCATAGCAATGGGCCAGACACCCCATACTCCCGGAGCACCCCTCACAGGACTCCCCAAGGGACACGGTCGAATGCTTTCTCCAAGTCCATAAAACACATGTAGACTGGTTGGGCAAACTCCCATGTGCCCTCGAGTATCCATGAGACGCTAAAGAGCTGGTCCAGTGTTCCAAGACCAGGACGAAAACCGCATTGTTCCTCCTGTAACCAAGCTTCGACTAACGGTCGGACTCTCCTCTCAGCACCCTGGCATAGACTTTCCCAGGGAGGCGTTTTCGCTCAAGGAAAATGCTGTGTTTTGAACATGCTCTCGAAAATGCATACATTTGAAAACGGTGCTTTCCCTTCGCAGTGTGGACAGCAAAAACGCAGACTTGAAACCGATGACACCTTTTTAGTCATGTGATGCAGTCATGTGACCAATTAAACAAAGATAGCGGAGGGCATTATACAACAGTTGTTTTGTTTGCTCTCATTTTTGACAGCCCTATTAAAGGTTAATATCAGTCTGTACATGCTCCAGATAACTTTTCTTTAAATTCTGTAACTCTCACTCGCTTTTGCAACTTTGTACTTTTGTGTTACTCGCAGCAACAACTCCACCTCATTGTTAGTCCATTTAAAAACTCTGTGCTTTTCCTCATTTTGCTGCGACGTTTCAACGAGCCGGAAAGTGAATAGACATCGAACAGAAATGAGGCAGGCCAGATCTTCTTGCATTTCATGCATGCGCAGGACTGCAATATAAGCGTTTTTCGGACGTTTCAATGTGGACACACAACCTTGTGAAAACGACTGAAAACAATAGTGTGGACGCGGAGCATTTTCAGACGAAAACACCGTTTTCAAATCCATCTGGGCTAGTGTGGACGTGGTCTCAGTGGCACAGCACATATCCTGCAGTGCAGGCTGCAGGGTAACAGGACCAGTGGTTGTCCTTGCTAGATTGGCTTTACAGTCAAAAGCACCCACTGGTCTGGGCCTAACACCCAACCAGTGACCTGGTTTCGTCCACCAGCTCCATCCCTTTGTTTCTTAATCTTTGCTTTCTGTTAGCAATGAATGACTGATTTGAATGATTGATTTATATTATATTTAGTGCTGTCAACATTAACCCGTAATTACGGCGTTAACGCGGCAAATTCTCATTAACAAGTTAACGCAGATCAGCCCGATGAGGGGTTACACGGCGTTGAAGCGTTAATGCAGCTTAACGCGTTAATGTTGACAGCACTCATTATATTATAATTTGACTTTGAATTTCAAGGTTGATCGACCAAAGTTAATTCACTTTGACTGAATTCTATTTTTCTGTTGTTTTCTACAAACTATTATCACAAAGTCCAGAAGATCAATTTGATATTTTAGCACAAACAAGTTTCAGTAGTAAACGCTCAGAAGCATCAAACTAGCAGTGCAAAATAGCCCATTTTAGTAGGCGGCCAGTTAAGTTGAGTGACCTAGTAATCCATTTACTTTTACTAATATGTTTTTCTAAGCTGGGGAAACAACTTCACCTAATTCTAGTTCATGCTGGGCCAGGCTAAACATGTCCTGGACATGGTCTCTGCTCACAGATAAAACTTAAAATAAATAAAGAGAGTGAAAATGTCAGTTCCTTTCCAGAGATCAGTTTGAACAGTCTGCACCGTTGTTGTTGACAGAGATTTTGATCTTTGAGACCCCATACAGACATCTACTGTTTAAGTTAGACCAGAATGGGAAAAATGTTCCTATATGTGTGATTGTTCAAATAACACTGGTTTCCAGCATTAAGTAATCAGACAGAGCCAGTTTCCTCATCTATCAGACACTGTTTGTGGCTGTAACAGCCATCTACATACCTCAGAGTGTCCAGTCTTAGCTGCTCAAGCATCTTCACTGCTGCCTCTCCTGGGTTATTGTAGCTCAGGTCCAGCTCTTTCAGATGGGAAGAACTGGAGCTAAAAGCTGAGACCAGAGACTTGCAACCTTCCTCTGTGATCAGGCAGCCTGACAGCCTGCAGACGTGACAAATACTCTCAGAGAAGAGAAAAATAGCTAAATGCAAACAGGAAATTACAGCCAAAAATGAATTTAAAAAAGACATGTAAACATCTAAACCTCATCTACTGAACATTTTGAGAACGCTGACCTGAGTGTTTCCAGTTCACAATATGGACTTTTCAGTCCAGAAGACAAAACTTTCACTCCAGAGTCCTTCAGGTCATTGTTACTCAGGTCAAGCTCTCTCAAATTAGAGGGCTGGGAGCTGAGTAGTGAAGACAGAGTTTCACAGCTTCCCTCTGAGAGATTACAGACACTCAATCTGAAGAGACAATAATGAGAAAAATAATAATGTTAAACTTTCTGGTCTGAACCTTTGAAAAATACATGATCTAGATAAAATATCATCTCTATAGAGGTTAAATCGTGTGGAGGGTTAATTAATCATCAATAATTAATCAATTAGTCATCATTAAATAATGAATTAAATGTCATTAACGAATTAAGTTCAAAATACTTAATAAATTAAATATATACATCACTGATTTAATGCCAAGTAATTTCCAATAAATTAATTACAAATTTATTGATTTTTAAATATATTTAATTAATCACTTATTGACACATTTAATTAATTATTTAAGAATCTATTTATTTAATTCATTTGGGCCCTTCTAGCCCTGCAGCTGTGCATGTGCTTACATATCCACTGGTATGTATCCTACAGGTATTCTCACAGCAGTGCTGCTGAACATTAAATGACCAGCAGATGTCAGTTCTTCATAATAAGCAGTTAAACGAGGCTTTGTGTGATCTGTCTTTGGGTGAAGCAACAAAGCCGGAAATGTTTGACACATTCACAGAGCTTTACCACACCATCACTAGACAACAATGGAATTATTTTAACTAAAAACAAATAATCAGAAAGTCTTCTGCCTGGTCTCGTACCTCTGTGTTTCTGTAACATGAATAATGAGCTGAAATTCTCATGACACCACCGATCAGCTCGAAGGGCCCTCGAGTTTACCTGCATGCATCCTGTTCACCTGTCATCTGTTTAACACCTGCTGGCTATTCAGGAAACACGCCCACATTACCTGGTGACAGTCACAGTTTAATGCTGGCCGCTGTTTGTCTATATAAAATAATTTAGTTCCAATATTGTGCACATAATTTGCAAATGTACCGTATTATTTGGACCATAAGGCTCACTGGATCATCAGGCGCACTGTCGATCTTTGAGAAAATTACACGATTTTAAGTTTGTTAAGTTTGTTAAGTTAGTTTCGTCAGCGCACAGCTGCTGGAGCTTGTGCTTACCCTCAAAGTGACCGATCTGGGTTAAAAAGGGGATTCAAAAGAAAGGGCGATGGACACTAAGATAACTACAGAATACTTTATAAGTGAACCTGTTGCTTTAATACAGATTTGGGCTATTTGAATTTAAATTAAATAGATTTATTGACAGACATCAATTAAATAAGTAAACATGTACCTCAGTAATATAGTTCTGCCACTTATCTGCTCAAATGACTGGAAATCTGATATATGGTATAACTTTTGGAAGTCTATTAAAATAAAACCAAAAATAAATAAATAAAATCAGATGTGTGGTCTTTGGTTGTTGTTGTTGTTGTTGTTTTTTCTTTGTTCAATAAGCAGATGTTGGTGTTTCAGCAATGCAGTAACTTAAGTTTAAAAGGCTTGTTAGAAACTATGAAACACATCATACAGACTTGTGGACATTAGAAGACATTATGTCTAACAAGCCTTGTACAGTTAACTGAAACAGCAACATTATCTCTTTTATTAAAACATGCATATACACAGGTAACACTGCTTATTGAAAACCCCCCAACAAAGATCAGATCTTAATCAGACTTTATTTTGGAATACAGTTTAATAATATTTTTTTAAGGCAGTTTAATAATTTCTGGAGCAGGCTGAACAGCAGTCTTCACTATCTAATAACAGCACAGCGTGAAAATGCTCTCTTTCCTCCTTAAACATCTTTTTAATGTTAGTTTTAATAATTTAATGCTTGTTTCAGAAGCATAGTCTTAACTTAAAGTAACTCAGGTCAGACCTTCATGAACCGAAAACTCACAGCTGCCAACTCTAGTTTGTGGCTAGACTCAGTTTGTTGAACCTGTGCCTTGAAAAAGGCTCCTGTTTGTCCCTCATGTTTGTTTTCACATTTTAGACTTTGCTTCTATTGGACTTTTTATCAGTAACACGTGCTTACTTTTTGCAGGAACAGTTAAAACTAACATAAATAAATAACTCGGGAGAGATAGTCAGCAGGGGGTAATGCGAGTTGTGTGCCACGTTGTCAGCGGTATACAAGCTCGACCACTTGCAAGGTGAGCTGGCAGACATCACTGAAATCATCTGAGATGATTAGGTTCATTTTGACAAAGTAAGCAGATATTTAAAGATTATGCTACTACATGCTTGGCTAGAAAATATTAAAGTGTATTTGGTGACACACAAAAAAGGGTAAAGTTTAAGTATAGTTTGGGTCCACACATGTCCAAACCCTGGTGTGTGGGCCTACATAGTTTTGAGAAAAGCCCACTAAAAGAACGCCCACCACTCCCTAACCTCATTGGCACTCAGACGTCCTCTTCAGAAAGCCTTAATGTTTGGCATGATTGTAGCCAAAAGACTTATTCTTAGAGCCTGGAAATCACCATCTCCTCCATTGTTTAGGGTTTGGCTACGTGAGATGATTGCATGTTTGTATATTGAAAAGGTTCGTTATCGTCTGGCTGACACTCATTTTAAGTTTGTCGAAATCTGGGGCCCTTTTCTCAATCATATTAACAGGGATTCAACATAAACTTTAACCTGTTTGACTGCACTTTGTGTTTGTGTGAAACTGCACTTCTGCCGGACCCTGATTCCTTCCTGGACTTGTCCCCCACATCTGGTGAACTCTCTGTTGTTGTCTAACCTCACACAGAAGATCTTTTGATTTGTACTGGCTAACCGGTGTATTTTTTCTTTTCTTTCCTGTTTGGGTTTTTTTGTTTGTTTGTTTGTTTTTGGTTTTTTTCTGTGCTTGAATGTTATTGTTTTTGTATCTTATGTCCTTTGTCTGGTGTGATTTTATGTAACTTCGAACTTAAAATCTTATAAATAAACATTAAAAAAAAAAGAACGCCCACCAGACCAAAGCAATGGTTTTGACTTGATCAGCATTAACCCCGCCCCCTGACTTTGATGGGTGAAGATGACAAATAAAATGTATTTATGAACACCGATGCAGGGCCAGGAGTAGCAACGTGAATTAAATAAATACATCATTAAATAATTCATTGAATGTGTCAGTAAAATAAATAAAATAGAAAATAAACCAATAATTGATTAAATCTGTAACTAACTAATTTGAATTGTACATAAACAAATAATGAAACATTTTAAATGAAATAAATGGATAATTCATTATCAATATATATTTTTAATTGATTATGTACATTTTTAATTAATTACTGAAATAAATAATTTATTAGTGATGTATTTATTTAATACAACCATAAAAATTATTGCTAGTTTACTCAAAATCAATTTAAGACATCAATATTAAAGGTTAAATTATGATAATGAATACATGCAACTATAACTGATTACATAAAAATGAGGAGTTCTTCAGCTAAAGCCAAAGTGCTGACTCATTTTGCATGTTACTCTCAAATGTTTTCCCTAATAACAATAACATAATTACACTTTAGCCACAAGAGGGCAGCAGCATTAATATAAGTCACATGTATATAAAGGTACAGTGATTATATTACAGTGATTTTGACAAAAACAAAACAGACGGTGATGGCAGTGTGTTTCCATGACAGATCTACCAACCAATTACAACTAAATTTTCTTGGTAGTTTTTTCCCTGTAGTTCCTCCTTTTGAGAAGTGAATAACTTGACCAGATCTTTATCAAACCCCACTGGTAAATAACTACAAGGCATGATAGATAAACTGCAACAAGTTTATCTGTCCTGCCCTGTAGTTATTTATCTGTTCATTTCTGACACTTTCTCAACTTCTTGCACAAGCAAATGTAGACTGTTAGCAGCTGATAGTTAAATCTCACTGATTCACTGACTAAAAATCTGGTTTTAAATGGTTTTAGAAGAAAAACCTTTGAAAAAGATTTCAAAGTAAGGATATGTCAGTATAAAAATAAATGTAGTGTTTAAGTTGCAAATTTCAAGTCAAATCACAAACAACAATATCTGACCTGAGTGTTTCCAGTTTCCAGTTTCCAGTCTTCAATCCAGAAAACAGTACTGTCAAACCTGAGTCCTGGAGGTTGTTGTTACTCAGATCTAGAGCTCTGAGCACACAGTCTTCTAGTTGAAGAGATGAGGACAGAGCTTCACATGCTCTCTCTGACAGGTTACAGCTATTCAGACTAAAAAAAAAAAGATATAAATCATCATAAATAAAGTTACGATAAATTAAATAATAGAAACTTTATGACTTACAGAGCTTTTTTAGAGGCTTTGACCACTGGCAGCAGCCTCAGAAGAGCCTCCTCTGAAGCAGAATATTTCTTCAGGTCAAACACATCCAGATCTTTTTCTGATGACAGTAAGATAAAGACCAGAGCTGACCACTGAGCAGGAGACAGTTTATCTGTGGAGAGACTTCCTAAACTCAGGGACTGTTGGATCTCCTCCACTAGAGAACGATCATTCAGTTCATTCAGACAGTGAAACAGATTGATGCTTTTCTCTGCAGACAGATTCTCACTGAGCTTCTCCTTGATGTACTGAACTGCTTCTTGATTGGTCTGTGAGCTACTTCCTGTTTGTGTCATCAGGCCTTGCAAACGAGTTTGATTAGTCTTCAGACCCAAGAGAAAACGAAGGAACAAGTCCAGGTGTCCATTGGGGCTCTGTAAGGCCTTGTCCACAGCACTCTGATAAAAATATTTCTCTGTCTGAGAGCTTGTTTGTTGTTCTTCCAGCAGATTGAGTCCAGAGTTGATGAAGGTCAGATGGACATGAAGAGCAGCCAGAAACTCCTGAACACTCAGATGGATGAAGCAGAACACCTTGTTCTGGTACAGTTGTTTCTCCTCTTTAAAGATCTGTGTGAACACTCCTGAGTACACTGAGGCTGCTCTGATATCAATGTCACACTCTGTCAGGTCTGATTCATAGAAGATCAGGTTTCCTTTCTGCAGCTGATCAAAAGCCAGTTTTCCCAGAGACTCAATCATCTTCCTGCTCTCTGGACTCCAGTGTGGATCTGTTCCAGCTCCTCCATCATATTTGATACTCTTGACTTTGGCCTGAACCACCAGGAAGTGGATGTACATCTCAGTCAGGGTCTTGGGCAGCTCTCCTCCCTCTCTGGTTTCCAGCACATCCTCCAGAACTGTAGCAGTGATCCAGCAGAAGACTGGGATGTGGCACATGATGTGGAGGCTTCGAGCTTTCTTGATGTGGGAGATGATCCTGCTGGCCTGCTCCTCATGTCTGAATCTCTTCCTGAAGTACTCCTCCTTCTGTGGGTCAGTGAACCCTCTGACCTCTGTCACCATGTCGACACAGTGAGGAGGGATCTGATTGGCTGCTGCAGGTCGTGTGGTTATCCAGAGGCGAGCAGAAGGGAGCAGGTTCCCTCTGATGAGGTTTGTCAGCAGCTCATCCAATGAGGTGGACTTTCTGGTTTCAGTCAGGATTTTAGTTTTTTTGAAGTCCAAATTAAGTCGACACTCATCCAGACCATCAAGTATGAACACAACCTGGAAGTCTTCAAGCCTGCAGATTCCTGATTCGTTAGTTTGATTAAAGCAGTGATGAACAAGTTCCACCAAGCTGAACTTTTCCTCTTTCAGCACATTCAGCTCTCTGAAAGTGAATGGAAATATGAACTGGATGTCCTGGTTGGCTTTGTCTTCAGCCCAGTCCAGGCTGTATTTCTGTGTTAAGACTGTTTTCCCAATGCCAGCCACTCCCTTTGTCAGCACTGTTCTGATTGGTTCATCTCTTCCAGGTGAGGCTTTAAAGATGTCTTCTTGTCTGATTGTTGTTTCTGGTCTGTCTGGTTTCCTGGATGCTGTTTCAATCTGTCTGACCTCATGTTCATCATTGACCTCTGCAGTCCCTCCCTCTGTGATGTAGAGCTCTGTGTAGATCTGATTCAGGAGGGTTGGGTTTCCTGCTTTAGCGATGCCCTCAAACACACACTGGAACTTCTTCTTCAGTTGGGCTTTAAGTTCATGTTTACAGAGTGGAGCAAATTCTGAAGGTAAGAAATTCAGAAAAAAATATTATACAATAAATATCATAGCCTTTCAGTACCCTGAAAGGATGAATGTCTACTGGTTCATTTCTTGAGCTATTAGGAAAGATCAATATTCAGTCTTTAGATAAATTCTCTTACTGCTCTGCAGATGGTCAGCCATCTCATGCTGCTTAAGTCTCCTCAAGAAGTGGAGTGTGATCTTCAGAAATGCTTCTCTGCAGCTCTTTCTTTCATCTTCATCCTCACCTTCAAATATCTCCTCATCCTCCATCTGGCTTTTTATGGTTTCTGGGTGATCTGGACTCAGAACCTTCTTGATTTTCTCCAGCTCATTCTTCACAAATGTTGTGATGTTGTCCTCCAGATGCTAGAAAAGAAGACTATATGAATTACCCAGTGGTAAATGGACTGGTTCTTCTATAGCTCTCTTTGATACTCTGTGCACACAAAGCATTTTATACAACATGCCTCATTCAACCAAGCACATTGTTCTATGCTTAAATACTTTCTTTCACACTCTGGTGGATGCATCAGAGGGCAGCTTGGGTTTAGTACGTTACCCAGTACATTTGCCAGCCAGGGTTTGATTCACAAACCTTCTGACTAGTAGCTGACCTGCTCACCTCCTGAGCTACAGTCACCCCAATCTGACTGAAATCATGGAGCCCAAACTCTGATTTATGTTGGACACACTGACAATCCTCTGGTCCACAAAGTGCAGCATAGAGGTGACTGAAAAGAACAAATGTAAACGTAGTACTACAAACCATAACCACAGAGTCCAGGTGTGTTTGATGTTGCTGTGCAGACTGACCAGTGGAAACCTCTGCTCTCTCCTGGTCCACTCTGTGGAGGAGTAATGAATAATTAGCTCATGTTATGTCTGTCCACACGCAGACACAAGCTAAAGGTCCATGAAGTGATGTTTGGATGGGTTCAGTCAATCAGATGACTGTCATGGTGAAGCTTTGCTAGTCCTGGTGATCCCACTGAGAATTAACAACTCAGTTTCCAGATGTCTGTAGTTTTCTGCTCAGTTTCTTTAGTCCCAACAGCTCTTACCATCTCCTGCATAAAGCTTTCCCTCCATGCTCAGATGCCCTGGAACAAGGTGCTCTCTTTATATCAGTGACTGGTTTAAAGTGACAACTTGCAGTGCTCGCCAAACTTTGTGTCAGCAAAAGTAGTTCTAATGTTTCTTACATTTCTTACATTTTTTACATTTTTACACACACAAATCAATGAACGCAAAAACATAAACTTTTTAGATATTTTGTTTACAATGTTACAAAACTCAGTTCACAACTACACAGTCTGATTTACAAGTACAAAATATTTATGACCACAGTTTGAGCCGATGTATGTCCCGAGTCTGTGGACTCAGTAGTTTTGTGTTGATTGTTATTGTCTTTTGTTACAATTTGATTCTGATTAAGATTTTCTAGTTCTGAGGTTTTGGTTTCTGTGTTCCCTCTGTACTGTGTTAGTATTGTGTCTCTGTGTTCACTTCCTGTTTTATTTTGACAGTGCCATGTCCTACGTTAGTGTGTCTACTTTTGCTTCCCCTTGTCTGGTTATGTCCAATGAATCCTGCTTTGTCTCCCTCCCTTTTCTCATTCCCTGATTGCTCTTTTGTGTATATGAGCCCTTTGTTTTCTCCTGCTTGTTGCTGGTTGGTCTGTGTTATCTCCCTGTGTCTCCGTTTAAGGTTTCAGGTTAGTTTTTTAGTTTTTTCAGTAGAGGTTTTCTTAGCTTCTGCACAGGCCATCTCCACTGCACTTCACTGTTTCAATAAAGCTCACTCACGTCACAGCAGTGTCGGCATCTTGGGTCCTTTATTAAATTCAACAGGATCAAACTGCTCTAAGACAGCTGAGCACACAGGAGAAAGACTCCTGTCGGCGAGACAAGAGCCCTAATAGATAGAACCTTGTTGTTAAAAATGCTAAAAAATCATCACAAATACTTGGTGAAGAAATGACTCCGACATTATCACGTGAACGAAGAAAACGATTGAGGACATTAAGAAGTACCTGAGGCCTGTGACTGTTTACTGACACTAAGTTTAAGACAAACTGTGTCTGCAGTTTTTACAGCTTCTTGGTGAGCAGAAAGACAGAAAGTCCTTAAAATCTGTAGAGAAACATACAATCTGTCCTTTTTCCATCTCCTTTCGGCGCGTCTACAGTCACGTCTAAGGGAGCGCGTATGTTCATTCAACCACAGCTCTGATAAATGCTGAGCGCGCAGAGTCCTGAACGGAGCAGTAGAGTCCAAAATATCAGTGCAGGTAGAATGAAGAATGTCCGAAAGGTCCTCAACACTAACAGCTGGAGTTGATTATTCCAGAGTCCATAAAGGCAGCAGAAAAAGCGGCGCTGTTAGAGCATTAAGCGCTCACTTTTTATGCGCTGAGGTGCACGGCTTATCTACCGAGCAGCGCAGCGTCAGAGTGAACAACACAGGAAAATTATCGGAGATGCCCAACTCAGATATTTCAGTGATGCACACATCCAGCCTCTGAAAAAGCTCCAAGTCTAGTGTGTGACCTTTTTCATGCGTGGGACCAGTAACCCACTGGGTCAAGTTAAAAGAGTCAATAATATTTAAAAAGTCCTTGACCAGAAGTTTAGAGTCACAGCAGACATGGATGTTAAAATCACCAAGGCAGCATCATCAGAAGACAAAGCACACCCAGCTCTATCTGTCCATGAAGCCAGATAACACACACCAATTAGTTAAACTGCAGGAATGTCTTAAAGACATAAAGACCTGGATGGCCACTAACTTTCTGCTTCTTAATTCAGATCAAACTGAGGTCATTGTACTCGGCCCTGAAAATCTTAGAAATATGGTATCTAAGCAGATTCTTACTCTGGATGGCATTACCTTGGCCTTCAGTAACACTGTGAGGAACCTTGGAGTCATTTTTGACCAGGACATGTCCTTCAATGCACATATTAAACAAATATGTAAGACTGCTTTCTTCCATTTGTGCAACATCTCTAAAGTTAGAAATATCCTGTCTCAGAGTGACGCTGAAAAACTAGTTCATGCATTTATTACTTCCAGGCTGGACTACTGTTACTCATTATTATCAGGATGTCCTAAAAACTCCCTGAAAAGCCTTCAGCTAATCCAAAATGCTGCAGCAAGAGTCCTGACAGGGACTAGAAAGAGAGAGCAGATTTCTCCTGTTTTGGCTTCCCTTCATTGACTTCCTGTTAAAACCAGAATTCAAAATCCTGCTCCTCACATACAAGGTCTTAAATAATCAGGCCCCATCTTATCTTAATGACCTTGTAGTACCATATTACCCTATTAGAGCACTTCGCTCTCACTCTGCAGGCCTACTTGTTGTTCCTAGAGTATTTAAAAGTAGAATGGGAGGCAGAGCCTTCAGTTTTCAGGCCCCTCTTCTGTGGAACCAGCTTCCAGTTTGGATTCAGGAGACAGACACTATCTCTACTTTCAAGATTAGGCTTCAAACTTTCTTCTTACTTAACGATTAAGTCCCTGTATTCCACTGTTAAATGGAAATCACAAAGAATGGCTGCTATGTTGAACTTCCTCCTGGGATCTACACTAAGAAGTGAGTCCAACATTAGCAGGGTCTCTTTCCTTTATCTGGATTCACTTTAGCATTCACAGTCACGTGAAGCTTGTTATTAACTCGATAAGTCAACCCAGGGTTTCAGCTGAGCGTTCACATGAAACACATGGTGTTGGCAGCATCTGATCAATCATATTCATGGAGACGTGTATCAGCAACAGAGCAGCTGAGTTTGCAGAAGGAAGTCAAACTAAACCACAGGAACAATATGAGGAGATTACACACATAATAAAATACTAGCAGTAACACAGCTGCTGCAGACAAATCAGTCGTGTGATCGTGTGTGAGAGCAGAAGGACTGTAAAGGAGTTTGCTATTAAAAGCTCTGTATGAATGTGGGAGCATTTGAAGGGCTTTAAAAAGGCCAATATAAAATAAAAGGCAGCAAAATTGCTGACTGTGAAAGTCACCAGACTTATCAGACCTCTGTGATTAAGACCTGTAAGATCACCTATTTGTACTTGTTGGCATTATATCAAATACACACGTATATTAAGCCTTTGTTTGAACTCTGGTTGAATTTGTTACTTTCAGACTGTGAAACATCACAGAGGCTGCAGCTGCAGATCTTTTTTTTCACCTGGAAATTTACTTTAAATGTTAGATGGAAAATGTATTGCTCAGTTTAACCAAAGTAAGAACAATAATCCATAAACCTTCATAAAGACAAACATCTCCCCAGAACATTGAGCTGCTGAAGTGTCACTGAAGGGAAAAACTATTTGTCCTCCTCCATCCAGCAACACCTGAAACACCTGAGTGGAAGCTCCTCCCTACACTGTGTTTGAAGCAAAGCACAAAGGAGACACCTGCTGGAGCAGCTGGAGTCCTACAGACACTCAGCCTCTTCACTACACAAACACCTCCTACAACATCCACTCTTTCCACTCTGACTGCTGTGTTTGTGGAAACACTCCAACACACACCGCTTCACATACCAACATAGAAATGTGTGTGAAAAAGAGCTGAGCTGATATTAAACATGAGGATTTATTCAAAAACACAGAGTCAGGAACAACATCTAGACACACATTACCTCTCAGCAGCAGAAGAACATCCTTTAAAGTTTAAAACAAAATCCTTTGACACGTTGCTCTTTAAGGAAACACAGCTGGGTTCAGGTCCAGGTTCTGGATTAGTTTCAGGGTTATGTCCAGCTGAGCCTGGTACGCCCCACAGCTCTGGGCTTTAAAACAACACACACAGAGGTATGAGTGTGAATAATGATGGAGCAGTGATGTGAGTGCTGAGCTGTGACATGGAGAAGAGTCATGGACAGTTAGAGATGGTCATCTCACCTCTGAGCTTTGGTCTGGCTCTCATGTTCCCCACACAGAGTGGTTTTAGAGGGAGGGACTCCCTCCTCTCTGTCCTCACACTGATCCATGCTGCTCAATTCACATCAGCTCTCACACACTTTCTACCTTCACCTGCAGAGGAAACACAAATCATTCATGTGCACATCAACTGAGAGCTGCAGAGGTCGTGTCTGATGTGTTGGACTAACATCCATCTGAGACGCAGCTTTCATCAGTTCACTACAAAAGGTGTCACAGAGCCGAGTTCAGCCTCCAAATCCTCCATTACTGTAGTCCTACAAAGCAGCAGGTCAAACATGGCTGCAGAGAGCAGCTTTATGTCAGTAACAATATCCAGGACCGAGCTGACTGCTTACAGAGTTCATACTCTAACTGCTAGCTGCTCTGCTAGCTAAGCTAACTCAGTAACAGTGACTCTGACAGCAGTTACTGTGGAACAGCGGCCGAGCTCAGGACACATTCAGTGTGTTTAGTCTGAGTCCTGGACTCTGATTCAATGGATTCAATCCAGCTCAGAGTTTCATGTGTTCATCAGAATAAAATACATGTACTAATATAACAGAAGTAATCCTCTGAATGCAGGACTGTAATGGAGGATAAATAAGGTTTTTACAGCCTGAAAGAAACATTCAGTTCATATATTTGTAGACAGTGAAGCAGTTTTTAATACTGCAGCTGTTTCCTTCACCTGTGTGTGTGTGAGCCACACCTTCATGTGCTGTTTCAGAAATATGTGGTCTGACTGCTCAGACTGAGTCTAGGAGGAAAGTTCACACACTGGAGAAAGTTTTGTTCCTAACTTTGTCAGAGTTCGGCTCCAAAGACAAAGAAGACGGAGCTCACAGTCTGTAGATGGTCCTCAGTGTGTGTGTGAAGCCAAGAAAGCACACAGGACTGTGTTTATGTCAGCAAATCAGTGTGTGTGAAGAGTCTGAGGGAGTGTGTGAATGAGACTAAACACTGAAACCAACAGTCCAAGAAAAGCGTCTGGATTTCTTTAAGTTTAACTTAAAGAAAGTAAAGGAGACAACATCCCGTTGATGGTGGGATTATTTGAAAGATTTGCTTTAGTCATGTCACCCTGAACTCCACTCACGGAGTTTCTGTCGCCATTGTAGTTTTTAAAGTCCCGTGATAAAGGCGGGTCTTTCTGTGAATCCGCACGCTCATTGGCTAATAGCTCGAGATTGACACATCGTTATCCAATGAGCGTGCGGGAACTTCCGACATAAAGTTGTTTCCTTTGAAAAACCAAAGTCTGATTATTTTTGCCTCCACTGACGGAGCCTGTTGTTCCCGCCACAGAGACACAGTAATGTCAGAGCGGTGTTAACACTCACCCTGCCTCAGCACAGCTCTCACTCTCCTCCTGCTCTCTCACACTAAACGGAGGCTCAGCTAAACTCACTTCCTCTCTACTTACAGGAAACCAGCGCTCAGAGGAGCCGACCGGCCTCACATTTCACCTACAGACACGAACAGCGTGGAATTATTTTATGTCATAAGAAGAAACATATTCATGTTAACACTCATCTGCCTCAGCTACACCTTCCTCCTCCTGCTGCTCTGAACGGAGGCTCAATACTTTCACTTTCACTGCTCCTCCCTAAACACAGAGGATGCTGGGACTTGTAGTTTTTTCCTTCCAGTGCGGTCTTCCTCTTTGTTTGTTTGTGTTCAAGTTATTTCGATCATGTAAACATCAACAGAACACGTGAAGCCACACAGAGTTTGTATGTCGAGGTGGGTAGGAGGGTTTGAGGGTTTGGGGAGGGGTCAGAGGGAAGAGGTCTCGGCAGTTGCAGGATCTCTAATATTAGAATCATAAAATGTGTCTCATATAGGTGTTATTTTGGTACTTTACACATCACACAGTTTCAACAACTCCTTATATGGTACAAGTTCCTCTTTTCTTTCTGGCTTTCTGTATTTATTAATGTGCTTGTATATTTCTACACTAACTTCCTGTTTTTCAGTCTGGCTGAGCACTTAGTTTGTGAGTCAAAAGTGGCCTTGCTTTACAAACCTTCACTATTAAAGTACATAAAACAATATGATCAGAAAATAGGCACTAAGAATATATTAATTACATTACAGTTCTCCCCCTTTTCGTGTTTCCTAAGAAACACAACATAATTCCTATTTTATCCCATTAAGTTTACTTGCATGTTAAAAGGCTAAAATATAACATAAGAGATTATGCTAAACAAAATGAAACCTTTCAATTGCCCAACCCTATCTGTCCCCTCAACGGGTTGTATGTTTTCAATGTTTCCTTATTATTCTGTCATAATTACTTCTATCCACAACAAATAAATAAAGCTCCAAGACAGCACCTGTGAAATGTCCTAAATCTACTTCCTACACCCCCTTTTTTACCCAGAATCCCAGTTTAAACCCACTTCTGACTTCCCTCAGTGCTCACTGTAAACTCCAAACAGATACAATTAGCTTTTCTGGTAAAAGGTCCTAGATTATTTTGTCAGTCTTTGGAAACATCCTCTATAGAGTTAACCCGTTTCATTTTCAAAACTTAGTCCTGGTTTCTTCGCCCGCTTTAATGGGTAGAGCATATCCGGCCCGGTTTGGACAATTTACATAACATAGAAATCCTGCAACTATTCCTAAAGTCCCTCTCATTACTCTTCATTACTTTTATGCTCACATTTAACCTGTGTCTAACGAGCTTTTAATTTCCTAAACAACACATTTTCTGGAACTATGGTTCTCTGTGCTCTGTGCTTCTTTTTGGGTTCCCCTTTCTCTGGTTGGTTTGGTCTGGGGCTTCCAGGATTCTCGCCACCAATGTAGTCACTGTGGTCCTGAAATCTTCTCCTGTAAAGGATAGAAAACAAAACACCTCTCTCTGCTACACCTCAATAATCTACTGTTTTAATCTATTGTTCCTTTAATTATTCAGAGTTGGTTCACAATATCATGTTCTGGGCTCTATCCTTTATATTAACTTTACTTAATCTTTACTTAATCTTAATTTACTTAATCTTAATGTTCTTTATGTGTGTGAGCAACACTTTTAATTTTATTAAACACACCCAGGGTCAGATATACACCATCACCATATCAGCATAAAAACAGAAAGAGACGTTCCTCTTTCTATCACATTCTTCGATACATGGCAATTTGTTTCACCTTCCAGATGATTCCTGGGGACTTACAATTTCTTGACTCTTCTTCTGTCACTTGTTACTAGGCAGCTCAAATGCAGTTAGAAGCTAAATGAATTCCAGGCCCTCGGCCTGGCCTATGTTTAAATCATTTGTGTTTGTAAGCGTGTATGCGGTTTAACCTTCTGCTGCTCCAAGTCACTTACACAATAGATCGTCAGGACATCGCGCCAAATGAAGCTTAAGACCTTGAATAGACTGAGCATCAACACTTTCATGAGCACAATATGGCATCATGGCCACTGGAACCACCGTTCCGGGGTCCACTGCCCTCGTTATTACCTTTTCCAGCAGTCCTCTGGCACAAGGAATGAGACAACAACCGCTGGTGACCAGTATCCCTAAAAAGCGGCAGTAGAAAACATTGCAGACATGAAAAACCCCTTCCATTTCACAAACACTGAGGTCATCCAGCTATCCAGCGGATTGTCAATTCCCGAATGTTCATGCATGTTTTTAGACAGAGTTTTCAGCCCCTCCAGAGCTCGGGTTACTGAGCCATCTGGAGCAGTGTTGTTGGGGATCAAGGTACAACACACTGCTCCAAACATGGCACACACGCCCCCTTTCTCCGCCAACAACATGTCTAGGGCCATTCGATTTTGCACTCCCATCAACGAGGTCGGACCCAACTGTTCTGCGAATCCCTGCATGGCATCTCTGGTCAGGTTAGAGAGTCTCAGCACATTATAATGGACATAGTTTATGTGATCAACATTCTTATTTGGAGTTATCCATATGAACATACATTCAAATCCTGAAGCTATTTGGTCCACTAGTTTATACTCATCTGGATCTCTGCTGGGCACTCCTATTGAGTCAATCCAGGTAGGCGAGTTCATTCTAGGGTCATAAGCATGTATCCTCTGTGTCCCTCTCTTTGCCAAAAATGTGTCTCTTACGTCTGGCCGCCAATGTGCGTGTGTTGCATTGTGGTATGGCTTTTACTTTGTTCCCGATTAGCATGAGTGGAGCTCCGAGTCGCACCATTGCGCACGTCCCTTCACTTCCTATATGGGCACGAACCAAAAGGGTGTTACGTCCACAATAATAATAGAGCCCACTTCTTGCCCTTGTTCCAATTAAAGTGTTCGTTTGGCTTACATTGTTTGTGGTTCTCCCCGTGAGTGTGACAGAGCACCAACTTGGGTCAATCTCTCCCAACTTGTGCTTTACCGTATCCGTGAGAATTTAAAGCATGTGTAGTTGTTTCGTTTGGACATGAATGGTCCTACTTGCGTTTGCTTGTGAATCAGGGGAAATAAACTGGACAAGATAGTCCAGTTGCCAGTACTCACCGCTTCTCTAGTCAACCGCAACATGCAGTCATAGCCCCACTTGTCCTCTGGATACAGTGGTGCGGGCTCCGTGAACAATGGTCTAGCTGAAGCACAGGCAACACAATCAGATACATGTTCTTTACCATTTTGAGCCACCCAGTCCAGCCAGAGGTTACTGTCACTGAAGCCGGTGGCACGCTCAATCAGGTCCTCAGTCCTAGTGTAATCCACCGTCAGGACTTTTCTCCCTTTTGTTTCCTGCTCTAAATACATTTTATTTTACTTTATCAGACTTACCCAAAATATATATGCTTTCTTTACTTTGCTCCTGTCTCCCTCCAGTACCAGCTCTTTTAATAATTTACTGTTTTAAAGGGAAAAAAATCTTGGTCACTTGGACAAGTCTTTGTTATTCTATAACTGCATTTTTATATGAAAAGTCTAGTGATCCCCTATTGGACTCATAAATATTACTTTGGTTGTAATTATTTTCCTCTATCAAATTTAATTGACTTCTACAGTGGCCTGCTTTTGTTAATAGTAACATCAGTAACATCCAACATTTTCTCCCCTTTAGCATTTGGTATTTTCCCCACTATATAAGTTACTACCATAATCTAAACCCAGTCAATAAAACAGAATTTTCTCAAAGCAAACATCAGCAACCCAAAATCAGCAGCCCCAGAATTAAGTCTTCCGCTCCTCCTGCTCATGGCAAAAGCAAAACAAAGCATAGCAAAGCAAAGCATCCCCTTTCTCTTGCCAGCGTGGTGAATTGTTTGTCAACATCTACTCATCCTACTCTTGGTCCAGTCTTTATCTCAGTGTCCAGTCAGTCCAACCTTTAGTCCACATTGTCAGTCCAATCACACGCATTCACACCAGATATTGCTGATAGTGGAGACTCCCGCGCAAATAATCAGATTCTCCACCCTCAGCAACGTGAGCTCATTCATTTGATTTATTTTGTTTTGTTTTTTGTTTTTCTTAGGAAAAGAGTTCTTTATGCTCTTGGACTGGATTGACTCGCTGCATTCACTTTAGACAGGGACTTACAACCTGATCAGGTCCCCACAGGTCGGCTTTTCCTCAGCCCATTATAATCTGGAAATGCTCATACTAAATTTGTTCTCCCGAAAAAATTTTCAGCGCTGTTAATTCAATCTTCCAGGCCTGCTTAGAACAAAAATGAGAAAAAGAGAGCTGATTATTAGCTCATCAGAGCACAAAACATCATCACCTGACAGGTTTTATCTTAAGTGCACTGTTACAATTTTAAAGGGCCCAGTTCTAATCTTGTCCATGACTAATAAAACTCCCTCTATTAAAATAAGAAAACAACCCAAACCTAACTGTCAGAATCAACCCATCACTAAAACAAAAACCCCAAAAATCTCAATCACAGAAAAGTTTTGCCTCAGGTTCTTCAGCGTCCTGACTGTCTGAGGTCAACTGACATAGTCTCACCTGCTCAATACACAGAAAATCTTGTTAAAAGCCGCACAGTTTGCCCAACAGTAATATTCTCATTAAGCCCTTTCTAAAGACGTTATAACAATCTATCATCACTAAATTCTAAATTTCTTTTCCAAATCTGGACTACTGCACTTAGTCACAGACCTGACCAGTTTATTTAATTATCCTGTCTGTTACCAAGCCTTTCTTCTCACACAGTCACAGTGTCTCTTTCAGTGCAAGCCTCACTCATCCAGTCAGACAGGCAACTCAAGTTCTTCTTTTTCTTTTCCTGTCCCCAGTCAACTAGTTTGCATACTGAGTCATATCTCAAAAAGTTGCAGTGACAATGCATATTTAAACATTACCACATTATTGAATTATTTTTATTTTCTTTCTACAGTAATCACTTCTTTTGATCAATCTGTACAGGAGCACTCCTAATTCACTATTCTAAAAACTACTTTAAGCTTTAATCACTTTTTCCTTTTCACAAGAATCACTCTACTGTCATGGAACTTCCCTGAGTTATTCCTCAACTTCAGGGTTTAAGTGTGTTAAATTCACACTATTTTAACACTGATGAAAGATAACAAGCTGATTTTCATTGCATGTGTGTTATTAGTCAGATTTAATCGATGTCTGTGCAGTGGAGCTGCAGATCCATCAGGGCATGTTCTCAAAGCTGCCTTTCCTACACATTTCTCTGCTATAATTTGATCGTTTTTAACTACTTTGCTATGAGTCCAACGATCTTTGTATCACTTTTTCATCACACTAAGTGACTTGGACAAGATGATAAACAGACTCACATGCTGAAGATGCTGTCTAATCTTCATGAGCTCTCTTGTCTTTGTAAGTGTTAGTAAGGTTAATACATTTTCTGTTTGTGTGATTTTGTATATGTTTCTTTTTGCAGTGTTTCAGACTCCTTCACAATTTTCCCACTTAAGCAGTCAGTTTTCTTTTCCCCAGGTTTGCTAACCCAAATTTTGATTTTCTACATTAAATAACAGCATTCCTCTGTGTTCTCACCTACTCCTCTCACTCCGTTGTCCTCTCCCACTTCAACAGTGCAATAACAGGAAGTTCTCTTTCCACTTTGTCCTGTATTCTCCACTGTCTCTCTTTAACTGCCATGTTATTGCTCTTTGGAGCTGCATTCCTCGTCTTCAGTTAGGAGTGAGAGCTCGCTTGTCAGGTTTAGTGACAGGTTTGGGTGCCTTGAAAAGCGCTATATAAATCCAATCCATTATTATTATTATTATTCATTATTAATAAAGTATTCTGATTCTGATTCTGATTGTTTCAGGATGACCTGCCATTATCCAATGACACATCTGCTTACCTGCATCTTTTGCTTGTTTCTCCTCCTCTTCTTTTCTCTTTTTTCTAAACTGAGCACCTGATGGCTTTGAACTTTTCTTGTCCATCTTACATTGGTTTGAATTTTGCACTCCAGTATGAAGACAAATCCCCCAACTCGAGGATCACCACAACATAACCTAATAGATCTACACCTAGTTCACAGATTCACTTTGTCTAGGGTTTATTTCTGGGATTTCACACAACCCAGGATTCAAATCATGAATAGATAATGGGCTTGGATTTACATCATTATAAATGAAATGTGCTCTATTTGGAAGCAGTCGGCCCCCCTCCCCTTTCGACGGCTTGTGTGAGACTTTAAATCATCAAACTGTAAATTATAAATTTTCAATTGTTATTGATCCCTTTACCCCGAGTCCTAAAGTGTATATTTTCTTACTCTTCTTATATATATTGTTTGTTTACTTGCACTGCTGTAACTGGAGCCTCGTCGTCTCGTCTCTCTATATACTGGACTGTATGTAGCGGAGATGACAATAAAGTTTACTTTGACTTCAGCAGCGAGCAGGCGCACCTCTCGCGTTCACTTTTCGCGTATAGAATTTCGAAAAAACATCGGCGCAAATTACAAGTCTGTATCATAATGTCTGGTGTTTTTGTGTTTGTTGTTTTGTTTTTATTATGTTTTATTTTGCGAGGGCGTCCTTACTCCCAGCAAATGAGCGATAGAAAACCGATCGGTGCCTATGACATTCCCAATATGCGCTGGCTGATGTCGGGGCAGCATGAGTACAAGCAATTTTTAATATTTTTTTTTGCCGATGCCCGTTATGCCGCCCCCCACCACGATCCCGCCCTGGGCAACCGCCCGTGTCGCCCGTATCAAAAACCGCTACTGCACAAGACAACTTACAACCGTGTACGTAATAAAAAAAACTCTTGTGTGCTATAGACTACAGTGTACGCTGTACACCTACTTACTGGTTTTGTCGCATTTGTGTTTCTCCTACAGCTCCGGACCGCAAAAAATGCGCGTGCTCTTTGTGAGCTCGTTCCCGGCTCGTAACCAGCGCGTTCTGCCGTCAAGAGCGATCATTGGTTAAATGTGATCATGTGACTGATGCAAGCCAGATCCTTTTATTTAGCAAAACTGTGATTAATAGTTAAATATTATTGTTGAGGGGCACAGACAGGACTCCGCACGCCCACACATATAAAAATAAATAAATAAATAAATTTTTAAAAGTTGCCTCAACAAAAGGGCACTTTGGGCAGCCATCAGGAAAGGGGCGGGTGGGCCTCAATATTCAATCCAATTCCCCACACGCTCACCCTAACTCATCCGGCTTGACCTCTCACTGGTCCTTGTCCCTCTTCTCACAGTTTCCTGTGTGGCCTTCAAATCTCCAGCAAACACAGGCCCAACTCAGCTGTTTCTTCTTCTTTGTTTCTTCTCAGTTGATCTTTTCAGTCTTCTCTTTTAGGTTAAGTCCCAGCATGGCAAATATCACAGTCATGTCACTTGTCAAGTTTCCAGCTTGTAATTGAAAGCTCATGTTCCATCAGTGGTGTTCATACATGCTGCTTGACCCTTCAGTGTTTTAGGTCAGTTGCACTGTCTTTTGCCTGCTATTAATTCTTTAAGTCCACGATGTTCTGTCTGTCTTCTGTCTTCATCAGGAGATTGACTGTCCTTTAATCTTCTTCTGAGGATGAGGACAGAATGAGAGGTCAAGCTGTAAAATGTTTAAGCCAAAGCCTGTTTGTCGTCCCAATTCTGTTAATCTATCATTTTGCCGCTGTACTCATGTTTTGAGGTTGAGTAAGTCCATGGGCACCTGTATTAACACACTAAAACACTTATTTAATATTATTTTCCCACACATCAGCCAGTTCCTTTTATGGGCATGCAATGTTGTTCACTTCCTGCCAGGCACACACACACTCTCTTCTCTCAGACTTCCTCTTTTCACGCACTCTGCTATGAACCCACGATCTTCACCCCAGTAGTGTTATTATTACTTATTTATTATTTTGTACAAATCACACAGAATCACTCAGATGCAGTACCCACAACATTCACACACTTAGAATCACCCAAAACATGCTTGTGATAAACTATTTTCATCAAACATGCTGTTTAGAATCAGAAAGAGGAAGTAGACGTACCCTGTTAAGTGCGTATACGACCTCAAAATCAAGGAAAAACAATTAAAACCTCTAATCAATTCTCACATTACACACCAAAATCAAAAAATAAATCACACCAGCATTTATTACTAAAATTCTTGCCTAGTTAAACTTGCTATTTAAGCAGAGATATTTGTCTTCAATGCCTCTGTGTGTGACCTATAGAAGAACTATGTATACGTATTTTGCCTGCTTTTAGAACTGGGGTACGTGCTCGTGTCTGCAGTTCTCTGTTTCCGGAAATGTAAAAATAAAGATCATTTTTTGAGCTTTGACCACTCTGAGTCGGAAGTCTTTCCCTGTCACCAAAAGAATTCAAAAGAACGGAATTTAATAATTGGTGCCAGTGACCCGGATTCTTTTGCGGCTGAGAGGACAAATTCGGCCTAAGGTGGGATCTGATATGAGGCGAACAGGAGACCGGTCTAAAAAGATTTAAAGGTAGGCACAGCCTGTTCAAAGAAAAAAGCCAATTGTGCACATTGGATAAATTCTAAATGATCTGTTCGCCGAGCTGAGGATCTTCACCATTAAATTGGCTCAGTAGTGGTGAAATTAAAGTAAATTATAAAATCTGTTAAGTAGATTTCGGGTGACATGTCCATGGTGATTTTGGGTAATTTGTGATCAATAAAAAGTAAAGTCTGGGGAATATTTGATGAAAACTTATTGTTGTTAATGCTGGGGTGAATTTTAAAGTTGATGTGACGTGTGCTTAAAGTTGATGTGTTATGTGTGTCAATTGTGTTACGTCAGCCAAGAAAAGAGGTTAGA